>NC_060270.1:84939817-84940246 GCF_021613505.1 Equus quagga
GCCCCGTGGGGCTAGGGATTGCCGGAGATCTCGGAGAGGACCGGGGCTGGGGGAATTTTCAAAGGCCGGTTCTGCGACCCGGAGGGGAAGCGCGGGAGCTCCGCCAGGGCAGCAGACAAAACTCTCTGTCTGCCATTAGCAGAGGGGCCACGCCCAGCATTCACGGCTCCGGCAGAGGCCAGGAGAGAAGCCCTGAGGGCTGGGCGACCCCCAGCTGCCGTTGCCCGCCCCGTGGGGCTAGGGATTGCCGGAGATCTCGGAGAGGACCGGGGCGGGGGGAACTTTCAAAAGGCCGGTCCTGTGACCCGGAGGGGAAACGCCGGAGCTCCGCCAGGGCAGCAGACAAAACTCTCTGTCTGCCATTAGCAGAGGGGCCACGCCCAGCATTCACGGCTCCGGCAGAGGCCCGGAGAGAAGCCCTGAGGGCGG
>NC_060270.1:84940256-85033980 GCF_021613505.1 Equus quagga
GGGCGACCTCCAGCTGCTGTTGCCCACCCCGTGAGGCTAGGGATTGCTGGAGATCTCAGAGAGGACTGGGGCTGGAGAGAGTTCCAGAGACCCAGCTTAGTAGCCTAGGGGGAAACCCTACAGGCTCACAGCAGCCTTAGGGAAAGCCTCTGCACAGCACCAGTAGAAGGCACCCAGCCGCCAGCCACAAGGCTGGAAGACCCCAGGGCAAAAGCAGCATAGCTAGGTGTACTAACCACAGACTGTAGAAGATGCCAATAGCTATCCTGCGACCTATAGAGGACAAGTGAGATTTGGTGGGTGCCGACAGCAACGGAGCGACAAATATAAGTGATCCCACCCCTGGCTGCTGGAAAAGCCCATAACACCGTTGCAGACCCCAAGGAGAGAGCACATCTAGGTGGGCTGCAACAGTAGGCACCTGCAGCCTGAAGCCCCCCTGTGACGGCCCCCACGGCAGAGGAGGGAATCCAAAGGGCCACTGTGGCTACGAAGAGGGGCCCAGGCCCAGTTAGCAACTACGGACAGGATTCCTGGTTGGTGAAATATAAACAGCTGCTCCTCCCTCCGCAGCAGCTGAAACAAGTGAAAGGAGCAACTAAACTCTATTTCCATGCGGAGGCACAAATCAACAACATCAAGCAATATGAAAAAATACATTAAATCTCCAGAACAGAAAGAAAGCAACAAATACACAGAAAACAATCCCAAAGAAAATGAGATGTATAACCTAAATGACGATGACTTCAAAACAGCCATCATTAAGATTCTCAGTGAGTTAAGAGAGAATTCTGACCGACAACTCAACGAGTTCAGGAGCTATGTTACAAAAGAGTTTGATACGATTAAGAAGAACCAAACAGAAATATTGGAAATGAAGAACACAATAGAGGAGATTAAGAAAAATCTAGATGCTCTGAACAGTAGGGCTGATAATATGGAGGAAAGAATTAGCAATTTGGAAGATGGCAATATAGAATTGTTGCAGGCAGAGGAGGAGAGAGAAGCAAGACTAAAAAGAAATGAAGAAACTCTCCGAGAATTATCAGACACAATTAGGAGATGCAACGTAAGGATTATAGGTATACCAGAGGGAGAAGAGAAGGAGAAAGGGGCAGAAAACCTATTCAAAGAAATAATGGCCGAGAACTTCCCAAATCTGGTGAGGGAGATGGATCTTCAGGTGACAGAAGCCAATAGATCTCCAAACTTTATCAATGCAAGAAGACCAACTCCACGGCATATAGTAGTGAAACTAGCAAAAGTCAACGACAAGGAGAAAATATTAAGGACAGCCAGGCAAAAGAAACTAACCTACAAAGGAACTCCCATCAGGCTATCAGCAGATTTCTCAGCAGAAACTTTACAGGCTAGAAGAGAGTGGAATGATATATTCAAAAATCTGAAGGACAAAAATCTACAGCCGAGAATTCTCTACCCAGTGAAAATATCCTTCAAATACGATGGAGAAATAAAAACTTTCCCAGATAAACAAAAATTAAGGGAGTTCATTGCCACAAAACCTCCTCTTCAGGAAATCCTCAGGAAAACCCTCATTCCTGAAAAATCCAAAAAAGGAAAGGGGCTACAAAACCAAGAGCAGAGGAGATAAGTAGAAGGACAACAACAGAGAGTAGCAGCTCTACATCAGAACACATTAAACCATGGGACGAGAAACAAAGGAAACTGAAAAAAACCGGAAAACAAGACACAAAATGGGAGTGGTAGGCCCCCACGTCTCAATAATCACTCTAAATGTAAATGGATTGAACTCCCCAATCAAAAGACACAGAGTGGCAGGATGGATCAAAGAACAAGATCCAACAATATGCTGCCTCCAGGAAACACACCTCAGCCCCAAAGACAAACAGACTCAGAGTGAAGGGATGGAGAACAATACTTCAAGCTAATAATGAACAAAAGAAAGCAGGTGTCGCTATACTAATATCAGACAAGGTAGATTTCAAAGCAAAACAGATAAAGAAAGATAAAGAGGGACAGTATATAATGATAAAAGGGACTCTCCACCAAGAAGACATAACACTTATAAATATATACGCACCCAACACAGGAGCACCAAAATTTGTAAAGCAACTCTTAATAGAACTAAAAGAAGACATCAACAACAATACAATAATAGTAGGGGACCTCAACACACCATTAACACCAATGGACAGAACATCCAGACAGAAAATCAACAAGGAAATAATAGAATTAAATGAAAAATTAGACCAGATGGACTTAATAGATATATATAGAACACTTCATCCAAAAACAGCAGGTTACACATTCTTCTCAAGTGCACATGGAACATTCTCAAGGATTGACCATATTTTGGGAACCAAAGCAAACATCAATAAATACAAGAGAGTTGAAATAATATCAAGCATCTTTTCTGATCATAACGCTATTAAACTAGAAATCAACTACAAGAAAAAAGCAGAGAAAGGTGCAAAAATGTGGAGACTAAACAACACGCTTCTCAACAAACAATGGATCATTGAAGAAATTAAAGAAGAAATCAAATATTATCTGGAGACAAATGAAAATGAGAACACGACATACCAAATCATTTGGGATGCAGCAAAAGCAGTCCTAAGAGGGAAATTCATCGCAATACAGGCTCACCTCACTAAACAAGAAAAAGCCCACGTAAGCAACCTCAAACGACACCTAACAGAACTAGAAAAAGAAGAACAAACAAAACCTAGAGTCAGTAGAAGGAGGGAAATAATAAAAATAAGAGCAGAAATAAACGATATTGAAACAAAAAAGACAATAGAAAGGATCAATGAAACAAAGAGTTGGTTCTTCGAAAGAATTAACAAAATTGACAAACCCCTAGCCAGACTCACCAAGAAAAGAAGAGAGAAAGCGCAAATTAATAAAATCAGGAATGACAGAGGAGAAATCACAACAGATACCAATGAAATACAAGAGATCATAAGAGAATACTATGAAAAACTATATGCCAACAAATTGAACAACTTGGAAGAAATGGACAAATTCCTAGACTCCTACAATCTCCCCAAACTGAATCAGGAAGAAATGGAGAATCTGAATAGACCAATCACAAGTAAGGAAATAGAAACGGTAATCAAAAACCTCCCCAAAAACAAGAGTCCAGGACCAGACGGCTTCTCTGGAGAATTCTACCAAACATTCAAAGAAGACTTAATACCTATTCTCCTCAAACTGTTCCAGAAAATTGAGAAAGATGGAGAACTCCCTAACACATTCTATGAAGCCAACATCACTCTGATCCCCAAACCTGACAAGGACAACACAAAGAAGGAGAACTACAGGCCAATATCACTGATGAACATAGATGCAAAAATCCTCAACAAAATTTTGGCAAACCGAATACAGCAATACATCAAAAAGATTATACACCATGATCAAGTGGGATTTATACCAGGGACACAGGGATGGTTCAACATCCGCAAGTCAATCAATGTGATACACTACATCAACAAAATGAAAAACAAAAACCACATGATCATCTCAATAGACGCAGAGAAAGCATTCGACAAGATCCAACACCCATTTATGATAAAAACCCTCAGTAAAATGGGTATAGAAGGAAAGTACCTCAACATAATAAAGGCCATATATGATAGACCCACAGCCAACATCATACTCAATGGACAAAAGCTGAAAGCCATCCCTCTGAGGACAGGAACAAGACAAGGGTGCCCACTTTCACCACTCCTATTCAACATAGTACTGGAGGTGCTGGCCAGAGCAATTCGGCAGGAAAAAAAAATAAAAGGAATCCAAATAGGTAACGAAGAAGTAAAACTCGCGCTGTTTGCAGACGACATGATCTTATACATAGAAAACCCCAAAGAATCCACAGAAAAACTATTAGAAATAATCAACAACTACAGCAAAGTAGCAGGGTATAAAATTAACGTGCATAAATCAGTAGCATTTCTATACACTAACAATAAACTAACAGAAAAAGAACTCAAGAACTCTATCCCATTCACCATCGCAACGAAAAGAATAAAATACCTTGGGATAAACTTAACCAAGGAAGTGAAGGATCTATACAATGAAAACTACAAGACTTTCTTGAAAGAAATAGGCGATGACATAAAGAGATGGAAAGACATTCCTTGCACATGGATTGGAAGAATAAACATAGTTAAAATGTCCATACTACCTAAAGCAATATACAGATTCAATGCTATCCCAATCAGAATCCCCAGAACATTCTTCACAGAAATTGAACAAACAATCCTAAAATTCATATGGGGGAACAAAAGACCACGAATTGCTAAAGCAATCTTGAGCAAGAAAAACAAAGCCGGCGGAATCACAATCCCCGATTTCAAAACATACTACAAAGCTACAGTGATCAAAACAGCATGGTACTGGTACAAAAACAGGTCCACAGATCAATGGAACAGAATTGAAAGCCCAGAGATAAAACCACACATCCATGGACAGCTAATCTTCGACAAAGGAGCAGAGGGCCTACAATGGAGAAAAGAAAGTCTCTTCAACAAATGGTGCTGGGAAAACTGGACAGCCACATGCAAAAGATTGAAAATCGACCATTCTTTTTCACCACACACCAAAATAAACTCAAAATGGATCAAAGACCTAAAGATTAGGCCTGAGACAATAAGTCTTTTGGAAGAGAATATAGGCAGTACACTCTTTGACATCAGTTTCAAAAGAATCTTTTCGGACACTGTAACTCCTCAGTTGAGGGAAACAATAGAAAGAATAAACAAATGGGACTTCATCAGACTAAAGAGCTTCTTCAAGGCAAGGGAAAACAGAATTGAAACAAAAAAACAGCTCACTAATTGGGAAAAAATATTTACAAGCCACTTATCCGACAAAGGGTTAATCTCCATAATATACAAAGAACTCACACTGCTTAACAACAAAAAAACAAACAACCCGATCAAAAAATGGGCAGAGGACATGAACAGACATTTCTCAAAAGAAGAAATGAATATGGCCAATAGACACATGAAAAGATGTTCATCATCGCTAATCATCAGGGAAATGCAAATCAAAACTACACTAAGATATCACCTTACCCCCGTTAGATTGGCAAAAACATCCAAAACCAAGAACGACAAATGTTGGAGAGGTTGTGGAGAAAGAGGAACCCTCATACACTGTTGGTGGGAATGCAAACTGGTACAGCCACTATGGAAAACAGTATGGAGATTTCTCAAAAAGTTAAAAATAGAAATACCCTATGACCCAGCCATCCCATTACTGGGTATCTATCCTAAGAACCTGATATCAGATATCTCAAGAGTCCGTTGCACCCCTATGTTCATCGCAGCATTATTTACAATAGCCAAGACGTGGAACCAGCCTACATGCCCAGAAACTGATGATTGGATAAAGAAGATGTGGTATATATACACAATGGAATACTACTCAGCCATAAAAAAAGACGAAATTGGCCCATTCACAACAATGTGGATGGACCTCGAGGGCATTATGTTAAGCGAAATAAGTCAGTCAGAGAAAGACGAACTCTATATGACTCCACTCATAGGTGGAAATTAGTATATTGAGAAGGAGATCCGATCGGGGGTTACCAGGGAAAAGGGGGGGGGTGGGGGGAGGGTACGGAGGGGGAAGAGGTGTACCCACAACATGACTAACAAAAATGTACAACTGAAATTTCACAAGCTTGTAATCCATCATAACATTAATAAAAAAAAAAAAAAAAAAAAAAGAGAAGATGATGAGTTTAGTGTTGGCACATTAGTCCAATGTCACGTTTTGTAAACTTGTCTTGGCATTGTAAAAACTCACTCAGGTAAAGTACAGATGAACTTGAATTAACCCTAGACCTTAAAACAATTTTACCTTTTTGTTATTTAGACCTTACTAGCGAAATACTGGAACCTTCATTTAGAGGACATTTCAATTTGAAATATGATGATTGCAAAGCAATGAAAAATGTTGTTTCTCAGGAATAAGAATTATCTTACAAAAAAATTAAAGTCAATAATATCATGCCACACACCAAAAAAGAAAAAAAAGAAAGCTTCGCATTTCATAAATTAGTAGCTTTCACAATTTTTCTGTTTCTTAAAGAGCTGGTCCACCAGATCAAGGAATTATCTTCCTTATTATCTAGAAGGTCTTATTTGGCACATGGTTAAATGCTCAATAAATGAATGGCACATTGAGGAATGTTTGAATATGGATTTTCAGTGTTTTTAAAGATATTTCACTGAATTTTTAAATTTAAGAATGATAATGTATTTCAAAAAGTAAAATGAAATAAATATTGCACTGTGATTTTTAACTAGGAAAATGAAAGAAATTTAATTAATAACCATTGAATGGTCACATTAGTAAATCTCAAAATCTTAAAATATAATTCATTCAAATTTTAGGTTACTGAATGAATATTACAACCAGTAGATAGTCCAGGGATGATCAATTTACATTGGTTACCGAGAGGTGGCCCAATGGCTACTTTTGAATCTCCTGCTCACCTTTCTAATTGTGGGAAGCAGGAACTGCTTTAGGTATAGAAATACATTTTCCTCAATTCACACGTGTCCCTCTAAGTTACAAATTGGTAATGACTGAGTTTAAAATGTAATATATATTGGCTTATTTAAAAAACTCTCTCTAAATAACTTCTGTCCATAGAATAGTTCCTGTTTGAAAGTATGGGTCCTTTAAAAAGAAAACACATTTAATTTGTCTCCTAAAAAGAAAATACTGTCTCAGTATTTGCACAATTATTTATTCATTTAACAAATATTTATTGAGCATAGCTAGCTTCTGCCAGGCACTGCTCTAGATGCTAGGGATACAGCAGTTATCAAAACTAAAAATATTCCTGTTTCCATAGGGCTGACATTTTACTGGAGGAAACAGACAATAAGCAAGTGAACAAATACTATTTAATATTGTTTGACAGTGATGAATTCTATGAAGACAGGTAAAGCACTGGTAGTAATGGGGATGCAGGCTGTTCCTTAGAGAGAGCAGTCCAATTCAGAATATATTTAAAAGTTTGAAACAAAGGGTTTGAGAGAATGAATGTAGTCAAGGATGACTCCAACATTTTGGCTTGAACAATTGAATGAATGGGGGTGACATTTACCAAGATGGGCCACATTGGAGAAAGAGCATTGTTAGGGGAGAGAGCCAAGAGTTTGGGACACCCAGAGTTTGATATTTCTACTAAATTGCCAAGTGGAAATATTGTGCTGGATCTCAATATCTAAGCAAGTCCAGTGTTCAGCAGAGAGGTCAAGGCTAGTGATAAAAACTCAATTTCTAGATGTTTTATAAAACCATGCAAGAGGGTGTGTTTTTAAAGTCATGATATGGCATGAGAGATTTAAGAAATCAATAAAGGAAGAGAATATGTCCACAGGCCTGAACCATGAGTCACGACAAAAATACTGGAAAAAAGTAGATAATGCAGCAAAATAAACTGCGAAAAAATGCCCAGTAAGGTAAGAGGAAAACTCCAAGAATGTGTCACTTTAAAAAGGAAAGTATTCAAGGAGGACACAGGGATCAGTTGTGTGTTAAGGACAGACAACTGAGTAATTAAAGAACTGGAGGTCACTGGTAACCTTGACAGTAGAGGTGTAAATAAGTAATAAGAATGTAAGACCCATTGAAGTGGGTTCAAGAGAGAAGGGGAGGCAGTGGAGAAAGAGAGAACATATTCTGTGCATTTTCCTATAATGAGAAAAGAAAAATGGAGTGGTAGCTGGAGACAAATTTAGATTTAAAGGAAATTGTTTCATATCATCTTTACAACATGCTTGTATGCTGATGGGAATGATCCAGGAGAAAAGAAAATATCAATGATTCAAAGAATAAAGAAGACAATTATATGAGTCTAATTCTTGACCAGGTAAAAGAAGATGAGATTGATGCACAATTACAGGGATTGGCCTTAGATAGAGCAAAGTCAGTTTGTTCTTTGATTCAAATAAGTGGGAGGTGGAATGATTAGTTCTAGATTTAGATAGATTGGTAGATTTAATAGAGTTCAGGGTGAGAAAGTTCTCTTTTGATTGCTTCTATTTTCTCAGCGAAATATGAAACAAGAATAAAGAGGAAGGTGGTAGATATATGAAAATTCATTATCTAGAGGTGGGGAGGGGAAAGGTCATTTAATCTATTTCACTGTTTTCTGACATGGCTGCCAAAGGATGTAAATATACAACCTATATTTAAGATCGCAATTTTCTACTTTGCTATTAAAAAGACAGATTAGTTCTAAGGACTCAATGGTGATTATATACAAACTTCTAGCTACTTTACTGGATATATTCTTTGTAATTTGACAGTATGTTGCGCCAAACTTCTAAAGACTGTTAGGATATAACTTATCTAATAATTTGGCAAGGATTATCTTTCACGGAAAGCACAGATGGAGGCTGTGTGAGTCCTAGTGCTAAGAAGAAATGTTCACACACATTTAAAAATGCAATCAATAGAACGAATGTTCTCTTCTCGGGACTAAAATGACTCTGAGCAGCTTGACTAGGAGGAATATGCAGAATATTAGTCATCAAAATCAGGGGCAAGTATGAACTCTAGGGGAGGAGTGCCCAAGAGGTATTCTCTGACAGCTGTTATTACCTTGTTGCTTTCAGTTGATACAGGGGATGCCTTGAAGCCTCTCTGAAAAAATTTTTTTCTTATTAGAAAGGATAAAATATTCTTCTTTTTCTTGGGTTGTAAGCTGTTTTTTCCTGAGGATTTCAATAGTTGTATATGTCCACTTTTCCCAAACAAAACAATAGAAAAGGTACATACATATGTATATCCTTGCCTCATCTTAAAATGAGACCACCTGTAATTTCCATGAATTTAAATGTACCTCATTTCTTTTTGTTTTTTCATTATATTTGCCCAATTTTAAAACAAAGGGAGCTAATTGTAGAGCATGATACGATCCATCACACATTCCAAATTGGGGATTTCATTAATAGTTCAATAGCGAGTCTACAAAAAATTAAATAGCATGATATAAATTTGTACCTATATGTTGTGCCATTTGTGAAAACGTTTATTGATTGTCAATCTAGAGCCCATAAATGTGGCGATGTAATTCTTCATGCCCAAACAAAGAAGTCTTCAGCTAGGCTGCAGTTAAAATGTTAAGTAGTAAAGAAAACAGAAGACATGCATTTTTTTCTATGTCTGATATTTTCTTAGACTATGGGTAAATCAAACATGTCATGACAAATAAGACACCACGGATATGTTTTCTGTTATCAATCTTGCAACTTTGTTGCTGGAAAAAAGATTTAAGGTGTCGAGAAAGGTGCTAGACTGTGCAAGTGATGTCCTCTAACAACAACAACAAAAAAATCAAAAAACAAACAAAAGGCACACATAGAATATTCATGAGGCGTTTTATACCTCAACACTGGTGTACTCATTAACAGTGTCGGGGTAGGAAAAAAAAGTGTTGTTTAATTTGGGTAATGGAAATTCCACTAGAAATTCTTGCTCTTTCCTGTCATGGAATGTGATTTCCAGCTGAATGAAGGGCCAGAGAAGATGTAGGGTAGGAATACTCGAAAAAATACAGAAATATGTTTAACAGCCAGGCCATGTTTTCAAAGGCATCCTGCCAAGTTGTAGTATTTCTATAGGATAGAGGCTTAGGCAATATTGCCTCACTGCAGATGCAGTAACTTGTTCTTCAGCTATATTTGCATAGTGAGCACACTAGGATTGTATCTTTATCTGGGGAAGGTCTTGGTGGAGACAGCACATTTATGGAGATTATAGAGAGATCCCCAAACCACTCTTTGATGTCAATACTACAATAAAGACAGTATGAGGCCTGAAAGACAGGATAAAACTGGCAAAATACCCCATCATCCTTTGAATCTCTTCCAGCCTTTTGACTTTCCTTTTACTGATCCTCAACATTCCAGTGCCTTATTCTGTTTCCTGAATGTTGAGGAAATTGCGAGAACATCCAACAAAAATTAACCAAACACATTCTCTATTCCAGGCACTGAGCTACTTCTCTGCCGCTTACCACTTAGTGTACATAATTTCCTCCATGCATATGTGACTGAGTAAAGAACAACAAATCCGAATTACTCTGCTGGTGCTGGTCCGCTAAGCCCACTCCCAGATCAGAGCTCCTCATAGACCATCATGTCATCAAGTGCCAGTCACAGTTATGCTTTAATGAAATGACAAATTTTGCAGGAACTAGACTTCTGGACTTCCTAAAAAATAACAAAAACTCTGAATAGTGAATTTTCACGTGTCAAGACATAGTCACATATCATTCTGCAGGAAACCACTCTTAGCCAGATGCTATACTGAAACAGATCTGATCCACTAGTCTCAGAAGTTATCAAAGTTACTAAGACTTAATATGTTACCCTTCCTAGGAACACTAACATTTTAATATAGTGCGCTTCTTTAAAAAAAAAAAAAAAAAAAGGAAGGCAATTATATTTTAGTAACTTAATTCCAAGCATTACAAGTGGCTAATAAGACTATGATATTCTGAGCAGAGAACTCTTTCCTCTCTATGCAGACACCTGCCTATTTTCCCCACAAGCAGAACCAGCCCTGGCAGAAAACCATGGATGATTCCTCTACCTTCCAAAAGAAAATTTTAAGCTATATATAAGTAGATGACAACAGAGTTAGGGGTTCAAATTAGGAGCCATGGGAAGTTATATTCTGTTTTATTTCTCTGCCTTTTTTTTTTTTCTTTTAAGGATTGTAGCAAAGAAGACAGCAAGTGGTATGAAAATGTTCCCTAACACTATCTAGAGGTGTGCTTCCGTGGATTATACAGGGATTATGATTTGTATTTTTCACAACTAAAAGTTCCATTGCCTAAATAGTCTTGCCCCCATCCCCCAAATCAGTGAACAGTGAAACATATGTTATTTAATGGATTCTCTTCTCTCACTACTCTGGTTGCTCCATAATGAAGAGGAACATTCTCTCTCCCATGGTACCATTTAAGGCAGTGCCTCTACACTGATGAGCATAAAATTATTTAGTGCTTTTTATTCTGCTATTGCTTTAGTCCAATCAGTAGAGCCCCACCAGTTCTGCTGAATTGTATGCTGCCGTAAGTGCCTGTCTTCAGTGAATGGTTAGGACACTGAAAGCACGGTCCAATGAGCCTGAATTTATCAGGAGTAAAATTGCCGACGAGTCCTAAGATAAACACCTTTGGCTATCACTTTCACTCCTACACGTTCTCCGTGAGCCTGCTTTCAGTCCTGGGTGCCCACATTCAACACACATTTCTACATCAAAATCAGTCTAAATCAGTTAAAAGAAAGTTGAATTTTAAAAAACACTCTCCATTTTCAGATTTGACAAGTCATTATTAGAACTCTAATCTCAAAACAATGTAAAAATATATGGGAAGTTTTACTAGATACATATAGATGTTTTGACAGTTATTTTTAAAACATTTTTTCAAATGACAAGTCCTAATGTTTAATTCAAAAATGCCTAGCTTTTACTGTGTCTCATTCCAAAGTAATGAACACTTCATCATGATATTCATAGTCTAGAATGTCTCCTTCTCCATAGTCAGATCAAGTATGCATATTTAGTTAAATTTTTTTAGCATACACTATAGACTTTCTTCCATTTGGAAATTACTTATTTTGATGTCAAATGGATAGTTGGACTAGATTACCTCTGAAGTTCTTCACAGCTCTTAAATGATTGATTCTATATTTCAGAAATCAGTTCAATCTTACTAAGTGTAGAGAAGAAAGGAATTTGTCTGCAGTGCATGAATTAATAGCAATGAAAAGGTCTCCTCTCTAACATTAATCTCTTCCCCCATCTGCCACAGGGCCTGAAATCTCCTCTCCCTATTAGAGTTATTTCTTAAAGGTGCTCTTAAGACTTATGAATTTTACTTAGGCTCAGGCATTATATTACAAATCAGGGATAATCAATTAACTTAGATTAATTTACCTAATTACTGTCAATTGTCACATTGAAAATAAGACCTCACTGGCAAGCTTTGGAGTAAATATTTGGGGAGCGACCAAGATGTTATTCTGTGAACTAGTTCATCACATTTATAAGCAGCTCCTCAATCAATTGACTCTGGCTCTCCCTGCCTTCACATAAAAGGTTCCTTCTCCCTGGAACTTTTATTTTCTCATATCATCTAGTAACATCTTTCCAGAACCCTCCTCTTGGGTCAAGTTCTAGCTTCCTATTGTATCCTTTGGGTTTGATATTTTTTATATTGTTGTTTCTTTCCAAAGCTTAGAGATCTTTTCCACACATCCACTGTCTGGGACCAGCCCATTCCACGCTTCTCTAGTTTCCCACACTCCAAGCTTCTGAGAGCCCTGAGACTTTGGCTTGACTTGGAGGGAGAGTCAGGTTCTGGTCCAGGAGAGTAGAATTGCAGAGAAAGAAAACAGATGGGCCAACCTAAGCATTCACATAACAGAAAGGAGGAATAGTAAAACCTAAGACAAATGTGGTTTAATTTATAACTTTTTCCTAGCACCTGTCAGTCATAGGAACACTAGAATATGATAAAACTCCCAGAAAAATTTTAAAGTTAATGCATTAAATGGAGTTTTTACATTTAACTGAAGCCAAAAATATCCTCTGGTTCATTTGTTATAAAGATGAGAAAACTAAAGCAAAACTGATAGTTTTTCTTTTGATTGTACAAATATATTGGTTTAAATATCCATGTGACCTTTAGAACCAGTCAGCATATGTTATAGACTTATGCCCATTTACTATATTACTAGCATTTCATTTTCCTAAAACTACAAACCGCAGGAACATTCCCCAGGAAACTGTGTGTTTTTCAAACTGTGTGAGCCAATATTGTATCAAGCCAACCACCTAGAGATGAAGGCATTTATATACTCTATTATCAATTGTAGAGTCATCAGATTTCCTTGATGTGGCATTACATTATCATGTACCATCCCTCTCTGGTTACATTCTGTTGTTGTCAGATACCCTCTCCATGTACAAAGAAAGGAAGCGCCCTTTGTATAGGCTTTATTACATTGCATTCTTCCTGTGTATCCATAACAATATTGTGTGTAACAATAGTAACAGCAAAGAACAAGCCTTCTACTGCTTTAGTCCACTTGTATTTTAAATCATAACTCTCAATGTTGGGAAAAAGAGGAACGTATAACCTGACCCAATTTTTTTCGAGGATTGCTCCTGAAAAATAAATAGGCTTCACAAACCAAGTCAGTAATTCAAAAAAGTAAACTAAGAAGTAAAAGAGATTTTTTTTTTGTAATTTTGTATACAATACGTTTTGTAAATAATTTAACACACTATCTCAGGAAAATCATTGAAATTATAACATGACATTATGTTGTAAAGGGAGACAGCAGCTTGCTGAGCAAATCCAATGCTTTGCTCAATCTAGCTTTGAAAAGGAGAATCCATCTCATACCTAATTTTCCAATTGCTGATAAAAGGGGGTAGGGGTCGTTCATTAATTTATCAAAATATCTTAATTTGAAAATGTCTGAAATGAAACAAGGTTTAGGGGAAGTTAGAAGAAGCCAGATGGAATATCATGTATAATATCTCCCTCTATTATTCCCAAGCTAATTCAGCTGATAAAAAATTATCATTACCCTATTGTTACTAGCACATTTTAAAGCTATTTCATTAGCAAGTCAACAAGACTTACTGAGTGTTTACTGTAGGCTGAATATTGTATAGAAACCATAGGTGTTTTTGCAGGTAAGAAGTAAAAGCGTGTTTTCAAACATGAAATTCAAACAATTAAGAGTGGAGCACTAATTTTAATAATTTTAATTAAGAAAGAATAGTTTATTCCTTCTTCTCCTTTCCTTCTTTCCTTCCACAAATATTCATTGAGTACCCATATGTTCCACGCAGTGATCAGAACTAAGTAAATAACAGTAAACAAAATTGACAAGTTCTATATGCTCATAATGCTTACATTATTCTGGGGAAATCAGATGATAAACAAATATATAATGAGTTCATTTCAAATGGTAGTCCTATAAAGAAAATAAAATTGAAAAATCAAATAGTGATAGAGTAAGCATGCATAAATAAATAAAATTGGGAAATAAGATAGTGATGGAGAAGACATGCACCATTAAATAGCATGGTCAGAGAAGGTCATTGTGAACGATGACAGTTTAGCCAAGATTTGAATGATAAGAATGTGAATATCATAGGGAAAAGCATTGCAGGCAGATAAAACAGCAAATGGAAAGACTACAAGGCAAGAGCAACATGGTTGAAGAAGGACAAGGAAACCAGCAAGGGTGGTGTGTGATGAAAGAAGAGAGTAGTGGGAGATGAGATTGGACAGGTAAATGGTATCAGATCATTAGGCCCTTATAGTTCCCATGAGAAGTATGGATTTCATTCTCAAGGTGAGTGAAAGTATTGGGAGATTTTAAACAAGAGAATGATATAATCTGGTTTATATTTTAGCAGATCACTATAACTATTACCTGGAGCATGAATTTTGGAGGGAAAGCAAAAGCTCACAGAAATCAGTTAGGAATCTATTGCACAGTCCACGAGAAAGGTGAGTAATTCAAATCAATTAATCCATTTTATTTCAACAGGTTTTTGCTAATTAGAAACTTCCTGTAATGGAGGGAGTTTTATAATGATCAGTGACAACTAAAAGAACTGCTCTGGATTTCTAAGTACGGATCAGTGAATTAAAATGAAGGAAAAAGTTATTTCTTCAAAGTCCATATTGCTCTACTACATTTCTAATAAAAAGCATTGTAGAAAGGAAATAAGAAATTCTGGAAAGACAAAAAAGATAACTTACCATTTTTGACTTTGCAAGATCTGTTGTCTGGCTGCATTATGTAGCCCTCCACACAACTGCAGGCATAGGATCCATATGTGTTTATGCAGGTCTGGCTGCATGTACCATAAATAGCACATTCATCTTGATCTGAAAAGAAAATTATACATAGGCATTGCTAAACAGACATCGTTGGGCAACTTGTTTTTCTCCTTGAAGAAAACATTTCTTTAAAACTTTGAAAATAGGCTATAGTTTGAAAAAGGAAGAACCAATTCTAATAAGGCTTTTCAAAACCACACCAACTGAAAGTCAAACTCATTGCTGCTTTAGTAGCTACAGAGATACAAGGTCAAATTTAATATCAAATTTTTATTTTAAAAGAGAATTTATTCGCATTTTTGATGGACAGGACAGAAGTCCTTGGATATGTTTGCAAAGGTATAAAATGTACTCCAATGAATATTTGTTGACTAATTCTGGTGTTTATGACAGTGACTTTTTCACTAGTTTAACAGAGAATTAGTCTAGTAACATGATTTTCAATGAACAGATTAAATAAGCGTTCTGAGCCAAGCTATGCAAATCACCATCACAAAATCAAAAAGTGGAAACTATTAAGCACTTGCTGAAAAGAGAAATTTCATCTTAATTAAATTTTATTTTAATATACAGGTCCTCCTTCTATTTCTCCCCTTCTTCCTCTCCCTATACTTGACCCCCCAGCATCTTGTTCAAATCTCTATAAATAGCAGGTACTTAAAGATTCTTAACTGAGCAGGCAAATTAAAAAAAAAAATTCTGTCAACTAATAATTTAGACATATGTATATTGAGTCTGTCTTGTGTACCATGCACTATACTAATCCACCAAAATTGATAAAACATGGCTCCCACCTCTAAGTAAAACAATCTAGTGAAATATAATTTTGATTCTATGCATTTCCTTACAATAGAGGTGTACTCTGGTTACGATGTAAACATAGAGAAGTGAACCTGCTTGGAATTGGAGGGAGGATATTCAGTGAAGACTGCATATTGAGCTGAATTTGAAGGATGACTTAGATTTTCTTAGAGTAAATAAAAAGGGATGAGATGGAAAAGGGCATTCCAATTAAACAAAACAGTATGTGAAAAGTTATTAGGATGACATAGTGGGGATTTCAAAGAAGTGTAAGAAGTCAACTGGCATTAAGAGTATTTTAAGGGAAGTGGTAAGAGATGACACTGGGAAAGTAGTTTTGGGGCCAGATAATAAAGTTACTTATATGCTAAACTAAAGAGTTTTACATTATACATAGGCATTGGGAAAGCGTTAATTAGATTAGATATATGATCAACTTTGTATTTTAAAACTAAACAAACTCACACAAAATAAATTAGTGAATGTAGAGAAGAGATCCTGGGAAATTAGTTATGTGCTAATTCCAGACAAGAAACTGTATTTTGGTTTTTTTGTTTGTATGTTTTTCCGGTTTTTTAATTGAGTTCATAGTTTACACCAATGTGAGATTTCAGTTGTGCATTATTTCTTGACTGTCACCACATTAGTGATCTCCTTTAACACCTGTGTCCGCTCCCACCCCCCTTCCCCTGGTAACCACTGAACTCTTTTCTTTATCCGTGTGTTTGTTCATATTCCACATATGAGTGAAATCATCTGGTGTTTGTCTTTCTCAGTCTGGCTTGTTTTGCTTAGCATAGTTCCCTCCAGGTCCTTCCATGTTGTTGCAAATGAGATAAAGTTGTCTTTTTTTATGGCTGAGTAGTATTCCATTGTATATATATACCACATCTTCTTTATCCATTCATCAGTTGATGGGCACTTGGATTGTTTCCATGTCTTAGCTACTGTGAATAATGCTGCAGCGAACATAGGTGGGGCATATGTTACATATGTTGGATTGTTAAATTTAAATTGTTTGGGTAAATACCCAGTAGTGGGATAGCTGGGTTGTATGGTGGTTCTATTTTTAGTTTTTTGAGGACTCTCCATACTGTTTTCCACAGTGGCTGCACCAGTTTGCATTCCCACCAACAGTGTATGAGGGTTCCCTTTGCTCCACATCCTCTCCAACATTTGTTATTTGTAGTCTTAGTGATTATAGCCATTTTAACAGGTGTAAGGTGGTATCTTAGCATCGTTTTGATTTGCATTTCCCTGATTAGTGATGTTGAACATTTTTTCATGTGTTTATTGGCCTTCTGTATATCTTCTTAGGAAAAATGTCTCTTCATATCCTCTGCCCATTTTTTGATTGGGCTGTTTGGTTTTTTATTGTTCAGTTGTGTGAGTTCCTTATATATTATAGAGATTAACCCCTTGTCAGATATATGATTTGCAAATATTTTCTCCCAATTGGTGGGTTGTCTCTTTGTTTTCATTCTAGTTTCTTTTGGCTTGCACAAGCTCTTTAGTCTGATGAATTCCCACTTGTTTATTTTTCATTTTGTTTCTCTTGTCTGAGAAGACATGGTATTTGAAAAGATTCTTTTAAGTTTGATGTCAAAGAGTGTACTACCTATATCATCTTCCAGAAGTTTTATGATTTCAGGACTTATCTTCAAGTCTTTGATCCATTTTGAGTTTATTTTTGTGTATAGCATAAGATAATGGTCTACCTTCATTCTTTTGCATGTAGCTGTCCAGTTTTCCCAACACCATTTATTCAAGAGACTCTCTTTTCCCCACTGTATGTTCTTGGCACCTTTGCCAAAGATTAGCTGTCTGTAGATGTGCAGTTTTATTTCTGAGCTTTCAGTTCTGTTCCATTGATCTGTGTGTCTTTTTGTACCAGTATCATACCATTTTGAGGACTATGGCTTTGTAGTACATTTGGAAATCAGAGATTGTGATACCTCCAGCTTTGTTCCTTTTTCTCAGGATTGCCTTAGCAATTAGGAGTCTATGGTTGCCCCATATGAATTTTAGGATTCATTTTTCTACTTCCATGAAGAATGTCATCGGGATTCTGATTGGGATTGCATTGAATCTGTAGATTGATTTGGGTAGTGTGGACATTTTAACTATGCTTATTCTTCCAATCCATGTGCATGGAGTCTCTTTCCAACTCTTTATGTCATTATCAATTTCTTTCAGTAATGTCTTACAGTTTTCATTGTATAAGTCCTTCAACTCCTTGGATAAATTTATTCCTAGGTATTTTATTCTTTTAGTTGTGATTGGAAACGGAATTGTATTCTTAAGTTCTTTTTCTGTAAGTTCATTATTAGAGTATAGAAAAGCAACTGATTTTTGTAAGTTGATTTTGTACGCTGCAACTTTACTGTAGTTGTTAATAATTTCTATTAGTTTTCTGATGGATTCTTTGGGGTTTTCTATATATAAGATCATGTCTCTGCAAACAGTGAGAGTTTCACTCTTCACTCCCTATTTGGATTCCTTTTATTCCTTTCTCTTGCCTAATTGCTCTGGCCAAAACCTCCAGTACTATGTTGAATAAGAGTGGTGATAGTGGGCATGCTTGTCTTGTTCCTGTTCTCATGGGGCTGGCATTCAGTTTTTGCTCATTGAGTATGATGTTGGCTGTAGGTTTGTTATATGCTGCCTTTATTATGTTGAGGTAGTTTCCTTCTATTCCCATTTTTTTAAGAGTTTTTACCATAATTGGCTCTTGGATCTTGTCAAATGCTTTCTCTGCATCTGTGGAAATGGTCATGTGGTTTTTATTCCTCAATTTGTTGATGCGGTGTATCACACTGATTGATTTGCAGATGGTGAAACATCCCTGTGTCCCTGGTATAAATCCATCTTGATTGTGATGTATGATCCTTTTGATGTATTTCTGAATTCAAGTTGCCAAAATTTTGTTGAGGATTTTTGCATCTATGTTCATCAGTGATATTGGCCTGTAGTTTTCTTTTTTTGTGTTGTCCTTGTCAGGCTTTGGTATCAGAGTGATATTGGCCTCATCGAATGTGTTAGGAAGTGTACTATCTTCCCTAGTTTTTTGGAATAGCTTGAGAAGGATAGGTATTAAATCTTCTCTAAAAGTTTAGTAGAATTCCCCAGGGAAGCCATCAGGTCCTGGGGTTTTATTCTTTGGGATGCTTTTGATTATTGTTTCAATCTCTTTCCTTTTGATTGGTCTATTCACATTGCCTGTTTCTTCTTGATTCAGCTTCGGGAGGTTGTAAGAGTCTAAGAATTTATCCATTTCCCTGTAGATTATCCATTTTGTTGACATATAGTTTTTCATAGTATTCCCTTATAATCTGTTGTATTTCTATGGCATCTGTTGTTATTTCTCCTCTTTCATTTCTAATTTTTGTTTATCCGAGCTTTCTTTGTAAGCCTAGCTAGGAGTTTGTCAATTTTATTCATCTTCTCAAACAACCAACTCTTTTTTTTCACTGATCCTTTCTACTGCCTTTGTTGTTTCAATAGCATTTATTTATGCTCTGATTTTTTATTATTTCTCTCCTTCTGCTGACTTTGGGCTTTGTATGTTCTTCTTTTTCTAATTCAGTTAGATGTAATTTGAGATGGCTTATTTGGGAATTTTCTTGTTTGTTAAGGTGTGCCTGTATTGTGATGAATTTCCCTCTTAACACAGCTTTTGCTGCATCCCAAAAGAGTTGATATGGTATGTTATCATTTTCATTTGTCTACAGATATTTTTGATTTCTCCTTTAATTTCTTCTATGATCCATTGGTTGTTCAATAGCATGTTGTTTAGTCTCCACATCTTTGTCCCTTTCTCAGTTTTTTTCTTGTAATTAATTTCTAGCTTTATAGCATTGTGATTTGAAAAGATGCTTGCTTTTATTTCAATTTTCTTAAATTTATTGAGGCTTGTTTTGTTTCCCAACATATGTTCTATTCTTGATAATGTTGCATGCACACTTGAGAAGAACGTGTATTCTGCTGTTTTTGGATGGAATGTTCTATATATGTCTATTAAGTGCAAGTGGTTTAGCTTTCATTTAATTCCACTGTTTCCTTATTGATTTTCTGTCTGGATGATCTATCCATTGATGTGTGTGGAGTGTTGAAGTCTCCTACTATTATTGTGGTATTATTAATATCTTCTTTTAGGTTTGTTAATAGTTGCTTTATGTACTTTGGTGTTCCTGTGTTGGGTGCATATATAAGTGTTATTTCTTCTTGATGGAGTGTCCCCTTGATCATTTTATACTGCCCCTCTTTGTTTCTCTTTACCTGTCTTATCTTGAAGTCTACTCTGTCAGATATAAGCATGGCAATACCTGCTTTCTTTTGTTTGCCATTAGCTTGGAGTATTGTCTTCCATCCTTTCACTCTGAGCCTGTGTTTGTCATTGGAGCTGAGATGTAGTTCCTGGAGGCAGCATTATTGTTGGGTGTTGTTCTTTAATCCATCTTGCCACTCTGTGTCTGTTTCTTGGAGAATTCAATTTGTTTACATTTAGGGTGATTATTGATGTATGAGGGCTTAATGCTGTCATTTTATCACTCGTTTTCCAGTTTTCCTACATTTCCTTTGTTTCTTGTCATCTGTGTTTTGGTCTACCCATTGAATTATGCAGTTTTTCATGATGTGTTTCTTTGTTTTCTCCTTATTTATTATTTGTATATGTGTTCTGCTTTTTTGTTTAGTGTTTACCTTGAGGTTTATATTCAGAAGCTTGTGTATAAGATAGTCCATTTTCTGATGGCCTCTTATTTCTTTAGTCTAAATTGATTCAATCCCCTTCCTTCTCCCCTCCTAAGTTGTTTTTCTCACATCTTATTCCATCTTGTGTTGTGAGTTTGTGGTTAAAATGACAGGCTTATCTTTGTTTTTGGTGTTTTCCTTCCCTTTAGCTTAATGCTATACTTGAGTATTCACTATCCTATTCTGATTCTGTCTACCTATCTAACTCCTTATTTGTGTTTTGTGACCCCTGTCTCCCTTTTTTTTTTCAGGTATGAGGGCCTTTGTGAAGATTTCTTGTAGGGGGAGATCTTGTGGCTACAACGTCCCTTAGCTTTTGTTTGTCTGGGAAAGTTTTTATTTTTCCATTATGTCTGAAGGATGTTTTCTGCAGGATAGACTATTCTGGGCTGAAAATTTTTGTCTTTTAAAGATCTGAATATGTCCTTCCATTCTCTCCTAGCTATAATGTTTCTGCAGAGAAATCCACTGAAAGTCTGATGGGGGTTCCTTTGTAGGTTATTTTCTTCTGTTTTGCTGCCCTGAGTATTCTTTCTTTGTCATTCATTTTTGCCAGTTTTACTACTATCTGCCTTGCAGTAGGTCTTTTTACATCGACCTATCTAGGAGATCTGGAAGCCTCTTCCACACAGATTTCCCTCTCTTTCCCTAGGTTTGGGAAGTTCTCTGCTATTATTTCTTTGAACACGTTTTCTGCTCCATTCTCCTTCTCTCCTCCTTCTGTAATACCTATAATTCTTATGTTGCATTTCCTAATTGAGTAGGATATTTCTTGGAGACTTTCTTCATTTCTTTTTAGTCTTAGTTCTCTCTCCTCTTCTGTCTGGACCAGTTCAACATATCTATCTTCAATTATGCTGATGCACTCCTCTATGATGTCCACTCGAGCATTCAGGGAATCTGTATTTTGTTTTATCTCTTCCATTGTGTTTTTCATCTCTAATATTTCTGATTGATTCTTCTTTATAGTTTCAATCTCTTTTGTGAAGTAGCTCCTGAACTCATTGAATTGTTTCTATACATTCTCTTTTACCTCATTGAGTGTTTTGATGATAGCTATTTTGAATTCATTGTCATTTAAATTACATATCTCTGTGTCCTCAGGACTGAATTCTGGGTACTTGTTGTTTTCTCTCTGGTCTGAAGATTTGATGTAATGTTTGATATTGTTAGAGGAAGTGGGTTGAATCTTACATATTCTGATATTATTTGTTTGCAGTTACCACCTATCACCACTGAGTGGGTGTCGAGAGCCACACATTCTGAGCCCTCCACCTTCAGCTGAGATCCCAGGCAGTTGAGCGGGTGTGGGGTGGGTGGGGGTAGAGGCGCTTTCTCCTGTGTGCTCTCCAGGCTTTCTCATTCTGCTCTTACTATCTGGTCTCCTGGGGTGTTGGCTTGATGAGGGCACCCCCCAAAAAGCTCTCAACCCAGTAGAGGTCTTCCCTCTAGGCTGCACAGGCCCTTGGTTGTCCTTGATGTTGTCATGAATGAATGTCCCCTCCCCAGTTCTTTCCCTCATGGAGCCACCCATGGTTGTGGATCTCACTCTTTAGGGGAGGGAGTGAGGATCTCTCTTACCCCATTCCAGCTCCTCTGAGGGGGAGCTCCAGCCTCTCTGCCCTCCATTGTATGGCTGTGTGTCTCTCTGATGTTTCTGTGTTGTTTTTGGATGTCCTCTGTTGGAATATAGATGCCCCTTTTCATTGTATGTTGGAGAGGAGAGAGTCCCAGGCAAGTTCACTCTACCATCATGCTGATGTCACCAAGAAATTGTATTTTGAAATCATTATATTTTGAACTAAGTCAGTGGCAGCAGGAATGGAGAAGAGGGAATGGACTTGAGGGAATGGACTCAGATGTTTAAGAAATAGAATTGGCAACATATGAAGACTGATTGGATATGACAGAAGTGAATGGTGGTCCAATTTTATAAGAAGTGTAGACATTATGGGAGGAGATAATGAGTTGACATGGATATGCTAAATTTGAGCTGTCTGTAGAGCATCCTTGAGTAATTGTTTCATAAATAGTTTGAAATATGGGACTGGTAATATAGAGTGATACCTGTCTTAGAGTATTTGGGAATAAATAGCACATGAATATTAGATTTAAAAAAAAAAATAACAAGGGGTTAGATCCCACAGAGAGAGAAAGGGAAAATGAGAAAAGCTTAGCTAGGGCAAATACCTCAAGATATCAGTATGGGGGATGAGAATTGGCCACCTCAAAATGTGTCCTTTTTAAGAGAAAAAGACTCTGAAAGAAACTTTGACTCTCCTCCTAACTGTCTAAAAGAATTTAACATAGAAGGCCTGTTCCAGGAAGGAGCTAATGCCATAAGATAACTATAATGTAATGTAAAACAGGTGTGATAGACAGATAGGTACTAGCGAGCCCATTTTTATCACAGTTCTGTCTCTTGGATCACACTATCTATAAGTGACCCAGCAAACACTAGTTAATCAAACATTTGCATTTCTATCTCCATGTAAATTGCCTTCCTCCTCTTTGAAGTCCCAAAGACTACCCCTAACATCCTCTTTTGTCTTTAGCTGAAGATGGTATTTAATGTGGTGGCTTCACTCACTCTGGCAAATTACTCAGCTTTCCTGGGTTTCTCCCACGTATACATGTTATTGAACTTTGTTTTATTTTCTCCTATTATTCTGTTTCATGTCAGTTTAATTCTTAGATCAGCAGGAAGGACCTAGAGGGTAGAGGATTTATCTTCCTCCTCTATACCAACATGAAAAGGGCTGTCAAGAAACAGGAGTCTATGATCCTCCTTTTAAAGAGACTTTGTGAGAAGACTAAGGAGTTAAGTAAGGCAAGCTTTTCAAGAATATCAGAGTGTTCAAAAGTGTTATATGCAAATGAAGAAGTCCAATAAGATAAAGTTTAAAATTGCCATTTGGATTTGGCAACTAGGACACTGTTATAGTGACCTTGGTGTAGTGAAGGGGCAAAAGGGGACACTGCAGTAAATGGAAGGTAGATCTTCTTAACTGGAACACGCTTTTGTTTTAGTGTGTCCCTAACTGGAATAGGATATACAAAATTTGGCCTATTAACAGAGTTTGGTCATCTGAGCTTGGTAATACTGAATTTGAAGAGAATTTAAGACTCCTAGAAACAATTTTGAAAGGAGAGGTGAGAGTAAGAGACAGAAATAGGAAGAGGAGAGAGAAGCTAACACAATGGTTTGAGGCTGTGGCATTAAGTTGATTAAACTGCTGTGGAATAAAACATACACATATTTAGTCTTTGATCTGAGTTTCTGGCACAGAGTTTCTAAAACTTTTGTAATTTTCTGAGTGATAGGAGCTTCTTTTGTTACTTATAATGAGCCACTTTGTAATGCACTTGAGTCTATGCTAACATGGTGACTCAAGGTGGGGCCACTAGATAATCTTAGGATTGGGGCTTGGAACCATAAAGACCAAGCACAGGATTAAAGGGTAGGAACTCTCAGCCCCACCCTCTGAGTCCCAAGTAAGAAAGGAGTTTACTAAGGAAAAGCAAAAGGATTGCTGAGTAGCTAAGGGACATTTAAATTGGGAAACTATGCATTTGTATGGCAGTAATTTGCACTTTTCTCAGAATCCTTTAGCTTCATGTAATAGCCTACATTCATGGATGGCTTGTTTGAAGTAAGAAGCTTTGGGAATAGAAAGAATAGCATTTGGAGCTAAGTCTACAGTGATAATGAAATAAATTAAATCTTGAGTTTGGTAAAGTCCAGCCCCTACTAGCAGAAATGATTCTTATCTATTTTCACAGATTTTTCAACTTTAATATTACTGGTTCCTATTTTGGTTTTGCTGATATGATTATGCTATCCAGGAGAGCAATATGATTAATGATTTCTTTTGTTCCTTCTCCTTAGCCAGAATGCACTGCTATGACATTGATAGAACTCCACAAAATTGGCCTCAAAGGAATAGGTATGTCATTCCTTGTACTGCTGATGCCTTCTTTCTCCCTTTAAGGATGGAGAATATCCTGAAAATACGGCTTCAGCAAAGCATAAATGATGCTCAGATCTGGCCATCCAGGAGTGCAGAGAAAGTAAAAAAGTGCTCCTCTTCTGTTGGTGACCTTCCATAATGATTGCTGTGTAATTTCTTGCTAATGTTGAACAGAAGATATTGATTATGGTTATTTTTGTGGATTTAATTAAGAGATCCAAGAGAAAGAGATTCACGCACAAAGAGCTGAAAATCCTGACTCCTATAGCAGTTGGGTGGAGCAAAACAGTGAGAAGGATGCAGTATATGTACATTAGCCTACACTGTGTAAATGGCAAGTGCTGTTTTGAACTGGAAATTGCATGTATGTCCAGAGGGACTATTCATATTTGGCTGACTTTTGTAATTATAAGTTGTCTAGTGTTGCCAGAACTTCTCATTTACTGCAGAAAGTCTGGGCTTTTGTGTGCAATCTCACGATTTGTAAATGTTGGATTGAGAATGATGTGAGTCAAGTAAATATACTGGTTTTGTCTCCCTATAGTCAGATTATACAGCCACTGGGTCTGATAAACATTTAATAATAAATATTTCTATAATGTTTGTATTATGCAGAAAACAAACAAACAACAAACTAAGAATTCAAGCCCCAAATGTACATTAAAAAGCAATGAGCCTCTTCAGGATAAGAATAAGTGGGCTCTACAGACCTGAGTTTTAGTCTCAAGTCTATCCCTGAGAAGACGTGTGGACTTAAGTAAGTCACTTAATTGTTCAAGGTCTCATTTTTCCTACTTTTGCCATTAAGATTTTGAACAATATTCTCTCTGAGGACTCTTTCAACTTTAACATTCTGTTTTAAGGTAAAAGTGATAATATTAAAGCAAAGATATAAAGCAATCAGCAAAGCATCAATTTCTTTGAAAAATATCCTGTTTATTAGTGTCTCTGGCAATGCAGATATTCCTCAATTTTATATATGGATTCTATATTTTATTTTTTGCTGTATATAGAATCTATACATAAATATAAATACCATATAGAATAATATATTATTTACATTGTAGATATATCAGATTTATATATATATACAAATTTAAATAAAATTGGAGTTGATAGAATGGAGAAGTAACCCAGAATTGTTCAATATGGCAGAGTGGAGTGATTTCAGAGAGCAAACATTTGCTGCAGAACATTCTCAAAAGCAAGAATTAAGACATTTAAAGTATATATAAGGGGTCGCCCCCATGGCTGAGTGGTTAAGTCTGTGCCCTCCGCTTCGGCTGCCCCAGGTTTTCCCAGTTTGGATCCTGGGCACAGACGTGGCACTGCTCATCAAGCCATGCTGAGGGAGCATCCCACATGCCAAAATTACAAGGACCCACAACTAAAAATATACAACTATGTACTAGGGGGCTTTGGGGAGAAAAGGGAAAAATACAATCTTTAAAAGTATATATAAATATATTTATGTTCATCATTATTGCTATTGGTAAAATGTCAACTACCAGAATTATCAATGCAAAAATTGTAAAGAACATTACATGATTATTATTAACCTAACTTAGTTAATAACAAATGTCTACTACACTGCAACTATGTTAACAGGTACAAAACATTTAGGAAGTTAAAACAATTAAATCCAATGTTTTAATGGTTAACTAAACACTTCTCATTGTTAACATTTCCCATGTGTGACATTATTGCAATACAAATTGAAAATAGATCGGTATAAACGCATATCTGTAATGTTTATGTACGTGGTTTTTCGAGGAGTGCCAACATTAGAATCTCAACAAACTGTTGGGGCCCAGAGCAGACCACCTCAAAATATCCTACAATAGCATATTGATTATTTTGAATGAAAGTTACTTGAGAAGCAAAAAGGGCTTTCTGACCCTCCTGTCTGCGTTCCCCCTGAAAGCAGGAAATAAGTCTCCCATGGGAAAGGAACTCTCCCTGCATCCTCATCACCAGAGCTAGGGGATTCAGGGCCAAGAAGACTGTGTCAACAAATCGTGCTAATTTACTACCTCAAGCCTAAAATCTACTTAAATTCCTCACTACTTATGCATCCCAATCTTAAGTTTCTTTGTCCTGTCAATTTTTCACAAATTCATGTTTCTTTGTGTAAAAGATATATATTGCCTGCTTTCTTCACTCTCCAAGCATCACTTCTTTATGTTCTCCAATACATGTGTATTAAACTGGGTTCTTCTCGTGTTAATCTGGTCTTGTGTCAATTTTACTATCAGTCCAGCCAAGAACACAAGAAGGGAAGAAAGGGAATTTTCCCCACCCCAACGAAACAACAAAAAAGTTAACATAAGAACTGTATGGAGCACATGTTAGGTGTTCAAAGATACTTTATTAAATTTCTATTAACTAAGCTTCTGTAAAAAAAAAAATTGAATAGTCACATCATACTTACCTTTACAGCTTCTTCCACCTTCTTTTACTTCAAATCCATCCTCACAGTAACAT
The DNA here is from genome assembly GCF_021613505.1 of Equus quagga. Lineage (NCBI taxonomy): Eukaryota > Metazoa > Chordata > Mammalia > Perissodactyla > Equidae > Equus > Equus quagga. Next base: position 84,967,155 of record NC_060270.1, read on the forward strand.
CTCGTACTATTTCTGATCATTGCACATTTATACTGACAGTTCAACTGCTGACAACTGGGTAACAGTTCTGTAGAGAAAAAACAAACAAGATATTACCTCTATATAACTGTGCACACATGTATACTGTATAAATCTAAATATTGGTAATATTTACTCAGTGCATAACCCTGATAATATAGTTTTGAATCATCTCCTTGAAAATTTCTGTGATTGGTCTAAAGAACAACGAATATCTATTCCCTCTAAAGTATGTTGGTTTGCATTTGTTTGAAGTATTGTTACAAAAATTTCAGATCCATCTGTTCAGTCTTTCCATTTTTAGTTTATTATGTATGTTCAAAGTCACAAATCCTTTCAAATTCTGGTAAATTAAATTATACCAAAAGGAAAAATGTCAACTCAGTGGTTGATTTCACCATTTATACCTTTCCTGACACATCAATTGATTTTCTATCTTTTGAGGGCTTGCTTTGATTTACCAATCTATGTGTAACCTTCATAGCAATCAATATGAATAGATTCCATTTCAATAATTTATCTTTCATTGGTGGCAAAATATTAGACAAATACTGGACATAATATATATCATTATATCTGACTCTTTCAGAGCAAATACATCATTGAAGCAAAAGTTAGCAAACCCTCAGAGCAAATTAGGATTCAATATGATAAATGCATGAAACAGAGATGAAGTGACAGGAGCATATTCATTGCACAAATAATTTCTAACAGGAATAAGATTTACTAAGCTACAAAAATATATGGATAGAAAGCGTGACTAATTTTGCTGTCTGAAAATAGGGGTATTAATGGATTGCAACAATCTCTTTTTTTCCCCCAGGAGGAAAAATAAGGGTTTTGAAGATTAAAGTTAAATGATTCATAATATGTTGATATTTGCCACAAATTTAGCTGGTGCTTCAGAAAAATTGTAAATTGCAATAAAAATATAGAAGTTGAATGTGGAAAAGAACAGCTAGACATTCCAAAGTGAAAATCTGATATTTTACTAAAAATTTAATTATCTATAGTATTTCCTTAACCCAATTACTTTTCAACTCTTTCATGCAACTAGTTCATGCATCTTCTCTTCTTAAAACTTCAAATCTCCTTCCTAATGATCACTCACATATGATGATGTTGCTTCCTACTTCTCTGAGAAAACTGAAGCAATCAAAACATTTTCTACACATCCATGCTTCACATTTAGCCACTTCTGCATATTTTTATCTTAGTTGCTTTTCAGACTGAGTTGAACTCATAATCAAAGACCTAACCCCAATTCTTGGGCACAAATCCCATGCCCTCTCACCTACTCAAGGACATCAGTTCAGCTATTCTGTACTTCTTCTCATAATCATATTTTGAAATTTATATTAGATCAAACTAGAGCACCTGTCTCTTTTTGTCAATTAAGTTTTATTGGAACACAGTCATGCCCATTCATTTATATATTGCCTATGGCTGCTTTCACCTATGAAGGCATAGTCTACTAGTTGCCTCAGAGACCTATGGCCCACAAAACCTAAAATATTTATGATAGCCCTTTATAGAAAGTTTTCTGATCCTCGTACTAGCTCATTCTCAACATCAAACAAGCTCTTATTTTTTCACAACTTAAAAACAAAAAACCTTGACTTCACTACCCCTACTAGTCATCATTCCCAATTCCTCTGTTCCTCTTTATAACAAAAATTAAAAAATCATAGTGGTTAAGTTCTCCTGCTCCACCTCAGCAGCCTGTGGTTTGTGGGTTCAGATCCTTGGCGTGGAACTACACACCACTCATGAAGCCACGCTGTGGCAGCATCCCTCCCACATACAAAATAGAGGAAGACAGGCACAGATGTTAGCTCATTGACAATCTTCCTCAAGCAAAAAAGAGAAAGACTGTCAATGGATGTTAGCTCAGGGCCCATCTTCCTCACCAAAAAAAGAAAAGAGAAGAAAAGAAAACAATAATTCATACCCACTGTCTCTTCTCCTGTTTCTATTTCAAACCCACTCTGCGAGCTTTCACCTCCATTGCTCCACACAACTGCTCACATGAAGGTCCCCAACGACCTCAGTGTTGATAAGTACAATGGTCTTTTCTCCATCCTCATTTTACTTGACCTATCAGCAGCATCTGACACAGTTAACTACTACTTCCTGATACATATTCATCACTTTGTTTCCAGGGCTCCACACTCTTGCTTTTCATCCTATTTCACAGCCTTCTTTGCATGGTTCCTCTTCTTCTTGTCAACCTCCTAAGGATGGAGTGCCCCAGGGCAGAAACTGTGGTCTCTTTCTCTTGTCCATCAATATGCTACTGGTGAACACATCAAGTGTCATGGCTTCCCCTCTGACTGGAGCATAACTGCAGTGCAGTAACTTGAAAGCTGGCTGTGCCTTCTTCTACTTCTAATTTGCACTGTCCTGATTACAATCAATACTTTATATTAAATTGCTTTGTCTTTGAAATACTTGGAACAATTTCTATTTTCCTGAAATAAATTCAGCCAATATACAAACCAACTATATCTGATTTGTAAGTTTGGATTTTAAGTCAATGTTAATTATATGCTAATATAAATGTTAACATTTATATAATGTACAAAGACCAGCAATTTGGCCTGTAAAAATAGGTTATTAATAACAAATATGGAATAAATGGTTCTTTTGAAATTATGTCATTTTTGCTTTGTATTATGGTAGTTATTTACATTTTGGTTTCCCCCACCAGTATCTATAACTACAAATTATAAACCTTATATATAATTCTTAAAAATTCAATCTCTTTGGGAACCCACAATAGTCAATCTTGCAGATATCATTGTAATTTACATTTTACAGATGCAGAAACTGATAGTTAACAACTAACCCAAGATTATATAGCAAATATGTGATGGAGATGGCATTCAAAGCAAAGTCAATCTGACTACAAAGTCTGTGCTCTTCATAATAAGATTCTCAGGGTGGCCCTGTGGCCAAGAGGTTAAGTTCAGGCACTCCGCTTCGGCAGCCCAGGGTTTCACTGCTTCGGATCCTGGGCAAGGACATGGCACTCCTCTTCAGGCCACACTGAGGCGGTGTCCAACATGCCACAACTAGAAGGACCCACAACTAAAATATACAACTATGTCCTGGGGGGATTTGGGGAGAAAAAGAAAAAAAAAAAAAGGATTGGCAACAGCTGTTAGCTCAGGTTCCAATCTTTAAAAAAAGTAGTAAGATTCTCTAATTCCCATTGTACAATCTGGCAATGGTTCAAACACAGCTGATCCTTTTATTTATTTGTTTGTCATTCTAGGCTTAGTAGTGTGCTATAGATAGAGGAAATGTTTCATAATTTTTATAGGATGAATAAATCAATAAACCAATAGCTTAACTCTAAGATGAGGAGTAACACTCTCAGATGTCATTTCTTGTCCATTAAACTAAATTAGGTCCTAAAGATAGTTCATTTACATCTTCAAGTTAGGTAATTGAATTGTCACATCTTGTTTGATTATGGTGGAATCAGTCCAAAATTGCCTTGAATATATATGTTACTTTAGTTCAACCTTGATTGAGCACCTAGTCAATGCTAAGCACTCTGCTGGGGTTCTATAGAAGCAAAATTGCTTTAGACAAATTAAGAAAGTACAACATGAGTGTGGAAGTGGGTGAGATTAGGTAGGAGGGACAAAACATGAACAACAGCTATAATTCATAGCAGAAAAACACATATGCTAAATAAAAATGCAAGTGGTATGAGCTGGAAAGAGAAAGATTCATTCAGAGAGTGGCAATGGGGGTAGGATCTGAAAAATAGTAGTGAAAGAAGTTTAATTTAATTTGAAATTTAAAAGATAAGAAGAGTTCAGTAGACAAAATTTATGAGAGTGCATTCCAGATAAAGCAGACAATAAGAGAAAATAAATAAAAAGATGAAAGCATACAAGAAATACAGACAATGACAAATAACCCTGTGTGGCTAAATCATGTGGTAGGGAATGGGGCTGGAATTGTTGTTTGGGGCCAGATTGAAGCGGATTAATTTTTATATTAAGTAGAATTTCCTGTTTCAATGATGGGAGTCATTGCTAGTTATTGAGGACAGAAGAGATATACTCTGACTTGTATAGTTTGAAAGTACCTAATAGCAGGGAGAAAGATGAACGAAAGATAGTGAAGGAAGAAAAGCTATCTAAAAGTCTAGAAATGGCCAAAGCATAAATTACGACTATGAATATTAGGATGGCCAAAAACTTGGTGAAAGGATAATGACACTGAGTCAATAGCACCAATAAAATGAATTAAGAATAACTGTGGACTGGAAGTTTGGGGGAAAACATTAAGTTTGCCTTTGACTGTTTAAATGTTGACAAGATAATGGCTGGAAGGAGTTGAGAATTTGATTTTATCGAAGAAGAGAAATCTGGACTTGAGATGTAGATTTGGAAGTCACAAACATACAGTCAGCAACTGAAGCCCAAAGAGGAAAGAATCATTCTTTATAAAGAATATTTATAATACAAATAAAATCAGAGAAATTTTACATGTAAATGGCAAGCAGAAGAAGAGGTGTTAACACAGAAAATTGAGAAATAATCAGATATACAGATGGAGAACCAGGAAACCTTCACAAAACCAAGGGAAGAAGAACAGTTCATGGAAGTAAGCAGAGCAATAAATGTTAAATTCTTAGAGAAATGTACTTGGATGAAGTCTAAATAATGCACTGGGTTTCCTAACAGGATCAATTTAGACCTTCAAAAAAAATTTCCTTGGAACACAGAGGATAGAGATAAATGTGGTAAGGGTTTGGGACAGAAAGAGGAAATAGGAAAGGTTTCTCATAGAAAAGACTTAAATATGTTGTAGGATAAAGAAAACGAAAGTAGGGGTATGACCTAATTTGTTTGGTCTGTACTCTAAGGCAGGCATATTAACTCAGCGCTTTAAATGTATTGTTTTTCCATTTAATCTCTGTAACCCAAATCCTTCTTTTCCCTGTCTCAATCCACAATAGAAAATCCACAGACTATTGAGTCCATCTTTCAGCTCTCTCTAAACTTGAAACACCTGGAGTATGATGAAGCAATGGATACTGAAAAGAATTACTAACAAGAGGGTAGTGATAGGGAGAAACAGAGAAAATGGGGAAAAAATAAGTGTGAAAGACGAGATCTCACACATGGTTTTGAACATTAAGTGGGAGTCTGGTGGTTGGAAATAGCAAAACAGACAAGGATGACTTACCTTTCAGTTTATTGTACTTATTCTATATGAGAATGTGTGGATGTGCAAAGAGATGACAGTGAAATGATTAAACAGTATATGATATCAAGTGAAATGGTAAATATTGATTCTTCCAATAGATCATGAAGAACTATGAAGAACCAACAATATGAAAAACTAAACTTTACAATTTGGCTTGACTGTGTGAGAGCAATACTAATTATTGTAATATTGCTATTTGAACTGCTTGCCATTTATGCTTAATTACATGTGATGCTATAATGATTATGTACATAATTAAAAGTGCATCAGATTAATTTTGTTAGAAAGCTTATTTAACTAGAACAAAAATTTCGTACTTGAATTATCAGTCTTCCTAGAGTGCATTTCATGAAGCATGGTCATTGGTTCATGCAACATTATCATTAGTTTGGATCTTAGACTGAAGTAGGAAGACCATTAGTTTCTAAGGAGATATAATATGCAAAGCAGACTGTCTATATGTAAACATGGTATCTGATCTATATTCCTCAGCATTATTGCTACTGGCTCTTAATTAATATCAGCCCTGATATGGGTTCCTCTACAGTGAACCCAGCATATATGGGGTTAAAACCAAAAGCAAACATTCCCAGTTCCTGCTTCTTAGTTACACTCATATGTAAATGTTTGTTTCTTTAACCTCTGACTCCATGAGATTTCCAGCCAAACAGAAATTACAAATGTTAAAGCCCAGATGGCCTCAAGCTGGGCTCCTACTAAAGTTGTGGCTATCATAGGATCTTGAAGTTCTTTTACAGAGAAACTAATATCTAGAGAATATCAAGAAGACAAAACTTCCCAGGCCCAACTCTTTGGCTTTCTGAGGCCAGAGTCTACCTTCCACCACAGAGATAAACAGCTAAGGACAGTCACATGAGAAACCCTTTGTCTCCTCTGCTGGAAGCAGCCCCAAACACAGGCCAATGGAAAAACACTGACCAAGAAAGCCACAGCTCCCCTCCTCTACCTAAAACCCCAAATAAAACCCCTACCTGTTTCTTAATGGGGAGCTAGCCCTTAATGAGGCACTAGCCCTTGCTTTGGCCCCTCTGCCTGGCAAAGAAAGTAAAGCCTTTCCTCTTCACTCAAGACTCTGTTCTCATTATTTGGATTGGCATTGGATTGAGAGACTCAACTTTTGGTAACATTATCGTTAAAAAAAAAGAGGATTTTTTTAAATTAAAGGAGAGGAGATATTATTTCAGGAATAAAATCTACTTCAATGGATGAATACTCTCCCAGTACAGACCAACTTCATTCTGTGATTTTTAAGAAATATTTTTATGCCCTTTTCAAAGTTGAATGGGAGAGGATTATCAAAACGTGAGTATATTTTCCCTATCAAATGCAAGTTCACAGTTTACAAGTAGTGGGTAGCTTTGAGGCATCTAACCTTCTAAGCCATTCTTTGACTTAGAAATAGATTCAAGAAACAGATTTCTGAATTTGTAGTATTAATAAAAAGAGGAATTCTAAAAGGATAGAACATTAATTACTACTAAATCTCATCTCTCTTTCACCACTTTTTTCTTTTTTCTGAGTGGTAGTAGGGTATTACGGTTAAAGCCTTGGACTCTGAGCCATGTTGGAGTAACTAAGCCCCAACCCTAATTTTACTAATTTTAGGCTATGTGAGTGTGGCAAAGAATACATAGCTAATGTTCACCAATCCTGTTTCCTCTGCCTGGGCAAATAAAAAGATGACCTTTCCCCGTTGACATGCAGTTATGTTGGAGCCATATATGTGGCTTCTAGGCAATGTAATATATGCAAAATTAGTGTGTACCATTTCCTGACTTAGCCCCTAAAGCATTCTGACAATTTTCCACTCTCTCTTCACTTGTCACTCCTCTCGATGCAAGGAATCCAGCAGAAGACTCATAGGACCTTGGGATGTTAGAGGCCCAAAATGGAGGGAGCCTGAAACAGCACATGGGAAGCATCCACTGATGACCCAGTTGGACGATGATGTGAGTAAAATTTTGGATTTTTGTTGCATTAAACCTCTGAGATACCAGGGTTGTTTGTTATGTAATACCATAGTGATGGGCAAATGATTTAAACTCTCCACACATGTTTTTCCTTATCTCTAAAAGGAGGATAATAGAAACTACCTCATAGGGTTACTGTGAGGTTTAAATGAGGTAAGTCATATAAAGTTCTTAAAATATTGCCTGACACAAAGTAATTCTTTTCATTATCATTATTTTTATCATCATTTTACCATTTAAGCTCAATCATTCATTCAATACCACAGAATATCTATTGTCAGTATTCTTGTCATCATCTATATGCTCTGAGCAATTTGGAGCCATGTTTCTTTTTTCCGGTAGAAGGGTTTTCTCTTTTGCTCTTTTATTTTTGGGTGTTACATGATCTAGTTCTAGTTTGGTCTCCAAATCACTTAAGTATCTTTTGTTGTCTTCTGGAGAAGATACATTTTTGGTAAATTCTCTTGAAATCTTTACCTGAATGCAAAGTCCCCAACATATAGAGAAACACTAAGTATAGGAAATGAAGATTTTTCTCTACTGGCTAACTTGTTTCTATGAAATATGAATATTACTCTCTGAAGCAATGTACATCCACATTTAAATTGCAACATAGCATGGGCAATTAACAATTCAGACAAGCAAATTTCACAAAATACTTATGCTATTCCGCATAGTCTGTAGGGATTGTTATGCTTTTTAAGAGCATTGGGATTTAGATCACATTTCCACAAATGTAATGCAAGTTTCTGATACAGGAAACATATATAAATAAATTTTGCTAAGCTGCCTCAAAGTAAAAACAAGACAGTAGAGGATGGCGATTAGAAGATGCTAACCAGATTCCAACAATTACGAATTATTACTGTTAGGAGGTTTCTTCCCTCGTTAGTTTTGCTTATATAAATATCTCTAAGCCAGAGGACCATTGTTTGCCATCTTGTTTGTGTAGCCATCAGATCATCCATGCTGTAGTCAATAGCATTATGCTGGCTGCCTTTATGACCCATAATCAAACAATTCACATTGATGGTGTATTGGACTTAGTGGCATAGGGAGAACACAGCTGTGCTATTTTATTCATGTGTCTCTAGGTTATGTTTCACCCTGGGAGGAAATTAGAACTTTTATAAACTCTTTAGAAATACAAAAAGATATAGGCACCTTTCCAAATACATAAGTTATCTGACACATTATTTTACAAAATAGGATAATGTTTCATTCTCAATTTTAGTAATCAAATTGCTCCTTGAAATTGGCTTATACAAAATTGCCTTTTAACCAACAACTATAATCATAGCAATGAGGAAAAAATTATTCTTTCCTTATATAGCACATTTAAAAAATAAATACTTCACTCACTTTTGGTACTTGGAGATTGAAAAGCTGATGCTGCTACTTACCATGCTAGACAGTCCCTCTTGTCGGCAGGACGTATGCTTGACATATTTAGAACGGTGATAATTTGTGTCACATCATTCATCCTCTCACCCCTGTTTCCTTGGCCTAGTAAAATGCAGTGTGAGCTGGCTTGCAGAGATTAGGCTACTGTTGATGACTGCTAAGATGGATGTCTTCAGAATTCTTTGCTTAGTGCTAAACTACAGTCTCGGCCACAAATTTTCAGGGTGTTCTCATATGGAAAGATACACCATTAAGGCAATTCTTTTTTTTTATGGTTTTCTTGGTTCTATTTTTGTTATTATGGTATAATGATACATACAGTAAAATTCACTCTTTTTAGTGTATGAGTTTTGACAAATGCATATAGTTGTGTAGCCAATACTATCATCAAGATATAGAGGGGGCTGGCCAAGTGGCGCAGCGGTTAAGTACGCACATTCTGCTTCAGTGGCCCGGGGTTCGCCAGTTTGGATCCCAGGTGCAGACATGGCAACACTTGACAAACCATGCTGTGGTAGGCGTCCCACATATAAAGTAGAGGAAGATGGGCATGGATGTGAGCTCAGGGCCAGTCTTCCTCAGTAAAAAGAGGAGGATTGGCAGCAGATGTTAGCTCAGGGCTAATCTTCCCTTCCCCGCCACCAAAAAAGATATAGAACAGGACCACTATCCTAAAATATTTTCCTGTGCCCTTTTGTCATTCATTTTCCCACTATCATTTTTCGCAATCACTGATCTGTTTTCTGTCTCAATAGTTTTGCTTCTTCCAGTATGTCATATAAATGGAATCATCCAGCCTGCAGCATCTTTACCTAGCATAATGTGTTTGAGAGTCATCAGCGTTATTTTATCAGTACTTCCTTCCTTTTTGTTGCTGAACAGTATTCCATTGTATGAATATACCTCAGTGTGTCTATCCATTTCACAAGTGACAGACATTTGAGTTATTTCTATTTTTGATTTATTATGGATAAAGTTGCTATAAACTTTCACATAAAAGTTTTGGGTAAATATAGGTTACCATTTCATTTGGATAAATCTGGGATTGCTGGCTTATATACTAAAAGGACAATTCACTTTATAAGAAACTATCAAACTGTTTTCCAAAGTGGTTATACCACTTTGCAGTCCCACCACCACTACATGAATCTTCTAACTACTTGGCCTTCTGCCTAGCACTTGTTATTATCAACTTTTTATTTTGATATTTTTTAACCATTTTAATAGGTATGTAATAGTACCTCATTGTGGTTTTAATTTGCATTTCCTAATGCCTCTTTTAATGTGCTTATTTGCCAATAATATGCTATCTTTGGTGGTGTCTGTTCAATCTTTTGCCCACTTTTTATTAGGTTGTCTATTTTCTTATTATTGTGGATACAAGTCCACTATGAGATATTTAATTTGTAAATATTTTCTCCCTGTCTGTAGCTTCTCTTTTCACTCTCTTATTAGTATTTTTCAAATAATAGTCTTTCAAAGACAAAATTCCTTGTTTTGATGAAGTCAAATTTCTCAGTATTTTCTTTTTTGAATCATGCTTTTGGCGTCAAACTAAGAAATTCTTACCTAAGCCAATTTATGCTATATTTTCTTCTAGAAGTTTTATAGTTCTATATTTTTGGTCCATTTTGTGTTATTTTTCCTATATAGTATAAAATATGAATCAAGGCTGCTGCTTCTTTTTTTTTTTGCATTAAATGTTAAACTTTCCAGAACCATTTGTTGAGAAAACTAACCATTCTTTGTTGAAATACCTTTGCACCTTTGTTAAAAATCAACTGACTACATATTTGTGGGTGTATTGCTGTAGTCTATGTTTCATTAATCCACCTGTTTACCTGTTCTCCAATATCACACTGTTTTTATATAGTAAATCTTGAAATCTGGTAAGCACGCATTTTCATGCTTTGTTTTTGTTTTTCAAGATTGCTTTAGATATCCTAAGCCTTTATATTACCTCATAAATTTTAAAATCAGTTTGTCAGTTTCTATGAAATCTTACTGAGATTTTAATTAAAATTATGTTGAATCTATAGATTGGGGAAGATTGACATCTTAACACTATTGAGTCTCCTAACCCATAAATATGGTGTATCTCTACATTTATTTTTGGCTTTTGGAGGCTTTTTTAAAATGAGTTTCCAGCATACAGATCTTGCACATTATTGTTCAATTTATACCTAAGTATTTCATACTTTTTGTGCTATTATAAGTGTTGTTTGTTTTAATTTCTAATTGTATATCATATGCATTTAGAAATACAACTGTTTTTTATGTATTGACTTCATATTCTATGATCTTGCAAAACTCACAAAAAGACACAAGTTACAAATATCAGCAAGGAAAGAGAGGATATCACTACAGACCCTACAGCTTTAAAAAGATAATAGGAGGAAAGCATGAACAACCCTGTGCCATTAAATTTGACAACGTAGGTGAAATAGACAAATTCCTTCAAAGACAAAAACCACCAAAGCTTACTCAAGAAGAAATAAATAATCTGAATATTCCTATATCTATTAAAGAAATTGAATTTATAATTTAAAAACTTCCCACAAAGAAAACTCTAAGCCCATATGGCTTCACTAGAGATTCTGCCAAACACTTAGAGAAGAAATAGTACCAATTCCACACAAACATTTCTAGAAAAGAGAAGGGAAGGAAATATTTTCTAACTAATTGTATGAGGCCAGAATTACCCTAATTCCAAAATCACACAAATGCATTCAAGAAAATAAAACTACAGAACAACATTCCTTATGAACATAGATGTAAAATTCCTAACAATCCAAATCTAGCAATATACAAGAGAAAAATTTACCATGACTAGGTGAGGTTTATCATGGTAATACAAGGGTGACTTAGCATTTGAACATCAATTAATGCATGTCACCATATCAGTAGGTTAAAAGAGAAAGAATATAAAATCATTTCAATAGATTCCTAAAAAGCATTTACTAAAAAACAGTGCTCATCCATGATCAAAAACAAAAACAAAACTATTCTTAGCAACATACTAATAGAAGGGAATTTCTTCAACCTGACTGAATTATTTTGCCCCAAAATCAGGGACAAGGCATAACACGAGCAGAATAACTGCTCTTACCACTCATATTCAGTAATGTGCTGGAGGTCCTACCCAGTGCATTAAGATGAGAAAAAAAAAAAAGTTTAAGGCATACAAATTAGAGAGAATGAAAGAAATAAAACTATTTTCAAACACAATTGCCTACATAGAAAATTTTTTTAAAAATCCAACAAAAAGCCACCAGAACCAATAAGCAATTCTTTTAAAATCCTATTTAATAAATAGACATGACAAAGGTGTCACTTCATAATTTCCATTTTGCATATTAATATCCTATTAGGATTTACTACTCTTTCAAAAAGAAAAGAGCAAAATCTTCTATAATTTGGATGTACGATTATGAGATAGAAGTTGTAGGTGAATTATGTGGTTTGAAAAAATATTCTGAGGACTGAGTCTAGGGTTTATAACAAATTGTATACTTTTTATTATTTTTTTTAACTAATATACGTGTGTGTGTATGTATACTCAACACACATAGATCTCCCCATCCTTTTTGGTAGCTGTATTTTATTCCATTTTATGGATGATTAGTATTTTCATAAACCAATTTCCTGCTGAAACACATTTAGTTTGTATGGTAAACACATGTATAATTTAAAAATACTTTTACTCTATCTTCTACACTACAGAGTTGTTTCTAAGAAGCAGCTACTCAGCCAGCAACTCTAGGTTCTGCCTCTTCTCATCTGGTTAGGGCATCATAACTAGTTCTCACTGATGGAATGTGTGTGGACGTGATATATATCTCTTCTGCATCAGGAAGAATATTAGTGTGCATGTCTTCTCCACTCCCATGTTCTCTTATAACATAAAGACTCAAGTTACTGCCATGCTTTTGTGGGGGATCAGAATTAGCAGCCAACTCCAAATGTGTCTCTTTGGCTTGGTTGTTATTATTATTATTTTTTTATTTTTTTAAAGATTTTATTTTTTTCCTTTTTCTCCCCAAAGCCTCCTGGTACATAGTTGTATATTCTTCGTCGTGGGTCCTTCTAGTTGTGGCATGTGGGACGCTGCCTCAGCATGGCCTGATGAGTGGTGCCATGTCCATGCCCAGGATTCAAACCAACGAAACACTAGGCCACCTGCAGCGGAGTGTGCGAACTTAACCACTGGGCCACGGGGTCAGCCCCTTGGTTGTTATTATTATTAATTAATTAATTAATTTAAAGATTGGCACCTGAGCTAACAACTCTTGCCAATCTTTTTTTTTCTGCTTTTTCTCCCCAAAACCCCCCAGTGCATAGATGTATATTTTAGTTGTGAGTCCTTCTAGTTGTGGTATGTGGGACGCTGCCTCAACATGGCCTAATGAGCGGTGCCATGTCTGCGCCCAGGATCTGAACCAGTGAAACCCTGGGCCACTGAAGCAGAGTGCATGAACTTAACCACTTGTCCATGGGGCTGGTCCCTTGATAATTTTTAAGGACAAAAGTCTCTGAAAGAAACTTTAATCTTCCCCCTAAGTGCTTAAAAGAATTTAAGATAGAAGGCCTGTTCTAGAAAGGAGCTAGTACCATAAGATAACTTAGTATGATATAAACCAGAGGTGGTAGACAGGAGGATCCTTGCTAAGCCCACTTTATCAAAGTTTTCTCTCAGGTCCCATTGTTTACAGATAGCTCAGCAAACATTGGTTTATCAAACATTTACTTTTCCATCTCCATATAAATTGCCTTCCTCCCCTTTAAAGTCCAAAATCACTACCTCCAACATCCTCCTTTATCTTTAGCTGAAGATGGAATTTAAAGTGGTGGCTTCTGCCATTTTGGCAAGTTACTCAGTTTTTCTGGATTTCTCCCATGTATACACATTATTAAACTTTGATTTTCTCCTGTTACTCTGTCTTACATCAATTTAATTCTTAGACCGGCCAGAAGGACCTAAAGGGTAGAGGAATAGTTCTTCTCTTACATTTTTCATGCTGTTTTTTCATATATTTCTCTGTCTATACCATGAACACAACAACAACAAAAACCTGAGAGTGTACCACACCAATGTGAAGAGATTTTTCCATTTTATGCTATATCTGCAAGCTGAGGGTTTACTCAGAGAAAAAGTTCCAAGCATCCCAACTCATTGGTTAGCTCTAGATGAAAAACTGCTTATTTTGGGTCCCCAAATAAAATCATTTCTAGTAATTCAGCGAATTTAGGTTCTTCTTTCTTAAGAAACTTTTCATTGTAATGGCATTCAGAGTTCTAAAATTCAAATATGCAGAACTATTAAACAGTTTTCATTACCTAGAAAATTAAAATCTATTTACGAAGCACAAAGGAGAAGAGATTAATTTATTTTATGTTATGAAAAGACAGACTTGGCATTGATATCCATTGACAAAATTTTCTAAATAATAAACCTATAATCTGCAGGTATAAATTATCAGTGGGAATATTGTACAAGAAAAATGTTTACCTCAGTTTTATCTATAAGAGGATATGAGAAGAAAATAAAGCAACACATGCTTGTGTGGGGTTCTCTCCTCAGGTTAAATTATCTGAGGAAAATGACATTACTGACTTCATAGAGATGGTGTGAGGTTTAAACACAGTAAATCGATAGAAGTATTTAGCTTAGTGTCTGATATACCATAAACATTCATTATAGGTTGGCAGTTATATTATTATCATTATAATCATCAACAACATCTTCACTAAAGAAATCCAGTAATTTTCACGTCCATCTTTGATTTATATAGAAGAATAGACCAGGCACACATGGCATCCTGAAATGTGCTGTAGTCCTTAAGGTAGAAGAGATAGATCTACTAGTGATACCTTTTATCAGACATTTTTTTGTAGACTAGTTTCTTAACCCTTCTGAACCTCATATTCTGACCTAGCAAATGTCTGGATAAGTTTATAAATATTAAAAGACAAACTGAGTGCAAACATGCTCTATAATTTGTAGAGTATCATATAAATGTTGAGTTATGGACATGGATTGGTATATAGAGAGAAAGCTGAGACTGCCAGGTGTATTGGACTGGTAAAGCCAAGGTATTTTCTAGTATCACATCTTGTTTTGATTTTTAAGTAAAGATGATATACTAGATTTATTAATAATGATATAACCAAGATCAGGTCTTTATCTGGTTTAATATATTTAGTTGCAACCACAGAGGAAAAATGAAACCAAATTTACCACAAGGGCCTGAGGAAAATACAATTACCAAGTAGAAATTGCATACCTCTAGTAAGAGAATTTTTCACGCCTAGATGTAGAAGGGTAAGAAAATGATTATATAATTGAAGAGGGATTGTATATATATAAATTATATAAATATATTACATAGCTTATGTGAGATAAACATAATAGGGTGGAGGTAGTAGTAGCAATTGGGTTAGAGGAGGTAAGGTGGCATGAGTAAAGAAACCTCCTTTGTAAAAGGAGTTCAAATCTTCTAGCAATTTCTGCATATTTAGTAGTTTGGAGGTATTTATGACTAAATCTATTTGGAAAATGAAGATAAAAGTCATTTTTTTCTTCAAAGGACAAATATTGTTCTCTCAAATCCTCATATTAAACCCAGATCATAGAAGGCAACAATAATAACCTTGGGAAAGTGTATATTCAACACAATGAGAATGAACAAAGGCAAATGCAACACAATGACTGATACATATGAGGTTAAAAGGTGCTAACTATGTTAAACATAGCAATTAAACACACCTATTCACCTCTGCACTTTGTCAAATCCTCAATACAATAAATCTTAAGAAAGGCTCAAACCCACAAGAATAAAGAGAATAAGAAAGGAGACTAGAACAGACAGAGGATATCAACAAAAATTTAGAAGTAGAGAAGCAATAAATGAGTGTTGACTAACTTAGCCCTTTGCAGTACTAGGGAAGTAAAATCTAAGCCAAAGATTGAAGGAGATAAGAGGGATGATGATCAGGGCTTCTGCATTCCAAACACATAGATTGTGCACTGCACAATTCCAGGGAGCACTGTTAAAATAAACTTTTGCATGAATGAAACTCAAGTTGTGCAATATAAAAGCCCTCGGAGGAAAGCAAAGAAGCAAGCATATATAATACCAAAATCCTGGAAAGGCTCAGGAATTAACAGCCCTGAGAAGAGTGGAAGTAAGGTGGAGTGGGGATGTAAATAGGAGAATTGGTTGAAAGACTTAGGCCTCCTATATAATCTCTTCTAATCCTTGAAGTAGAACACTGAAGATTTATTCTCTGAAGAGATTGAACTAGAGTAATTCTTACCTAAAGAACAATGGGCACAGCAAAAGGAAGGGGTTTCACATTAAAAGCAGAAGTATACTCATAGGGTGGAGAATCTACCCCAGGAACAGACCAAGAACACTGAGCTCCAATTGCCCTTATCCAGATCACCCACAGAGCAGAGGTTCCATGCCAAGAGAGGCAAGCCAAAAAGAACAAAGGCAACCACACCAACCTGGAATGTCACTAGTAAAGCAGAGGTGTCACTTTTAGAAAAGTGGAGCACTGTCCCCGACTCCACCTCCAGAGTAATGATGCAGAGGTTCTGACCAGGAGAGAAGGCAGGCTTGAAGAACAAAGAGCTGTGTCATTCTCCCCAAAGGAACTGACTTTATTTGGAATAGATCATGGGGAAGTTCAAGCCTAAAGGCACTGTCAAAAGCAATGGAGATTTTGGAGGTAATTAATTAAGACCAGGACGGTAGCTACACGGGAGTAACAAACTAAAACATGAGTCAGCTAGAATAAGGGGAAACGATGTCTAAGAAGAAGAACCCTCCTGGGGTTGGAACAGAGTCCCACTTTGAAAAGTGGACAAAATTTTATTGAATAAGACTGTGAAGCAATTTATGCCAAAGTGCATTTAAAAAAAAAAAGTAGAGCAATCATCTGACAGTTAGGGAATGCTAACTGCTGAGTGTGATACCAACAAAGGCCATAGGTTAATAGAAAGACCAGTTAAATAGACAACCAAAGAGAGCCCTTTAAAGCCACTGTCATCTCAGGTTGACTGTGCTATTGCCCAAGGCTATACCCTGTGAGGGTATCAGAGATTGCACACTGTGGGGAAAATAGACTTCACTGAAATAGTCCAGTCTCGGTAATAAAAAATTAAACATGAAAAAAAACGCTCCACAATAAGATGCAGGGAGGGACAGTATACTGATTTGCTAAATATATTATCTAAAATTCCAAGTTTTCAACAAAAAATTATGAGACATGCAAAGAAATAGAAACTTGCAACCCATATACAAAAAAAGCAGCAAGTAACAGAAATTTCCTTTTAGAGAGCCCAGATGTGGGAATTAGCAGGTGAAGACTTCAAAGCAAGTACTATAAATGTGTTCAAAGAACTAAAAAAAAGCTCAAAGAAGTAAAAGAAGAATATGTTATCAACAGTACAGGTGACAAAAGAAAAAATAGATAAACTGAACTTCATCAAAACTATGTACAAAGGACTTTTGTACATCAGAGTGAAAAGGCAACCCATGGAATAGGAGAAAATATATCAAAATATATTTGAAAATTGTATATCTGATAAGGGATTAATATCCATAATTTATCAAGACTTCTATGACAAAAAAGCATATAACTCAATTTAAAAATGGGCAAAGAACTTGAAAAGACATTTTTCCAAAGAAATATACGAATTGCCAATAATGGCATGAAAAGATGTTTAACATCAGTAATCATTAGGAAAATGCAAACCAAAACCATGATGAGGGACCACTTCACACCTGTTAGGATGGCTATTATTGAAAAAGAAAAAGAAAAAGAAATAAACAGAATATAACAAGTGTTGAGAAGGATGTGGAGAAATTAGACCCCTTATGCTTTGCTGGTAGGAATGTAAAATGGTACAGTCACTATGGAAAACAGTGTGATGGTTCCTTAAAAGACTAAACATAGATTAAAATGTGATCCAGCAATTCTAATTCTGCCTATGTATCTAAAATAATTGAAAGCAGGCATTTTAACATATATTTGTACACTCATGTTCATAGTAGTATTGTTCAAAATAACCAAAAGGTGAAAGCAACCCAAATGCACATCACCAGATGAATGGATAAACAGAATGTGATATATAATATAGACACAAAATGAAATATTATTCAGCCTTCAAAAGGAAGGAAATTCTCACATATGCTCCAGCATAGATTAACCTTAAAGATATAATGCTGAGTGAAACAAGCCAGTCACAAACAGAAAAATATTGTATGATTCCACTTATGTGAGGCACCTAGAGTGGCCAGATTCATAGAGAGAAAGTAGGATGGTGATTGCCAGGAGCTAGGGAAAGGGGTGGGGATTTACCCTTTAATTTGTGTTGAGTTTCAATTTGGAAGCTTGAAAAATTCTAAAGGTGGATGGTGGTGATGGTTGCACAACAATATGAATGTACTTAATGCTGCTTAACTGGACACTTAAAATAGTTAAATGGTAAGTTTCATGTTATATGTGTGTTATCACAATAAAAAAAGTAAGTAAAAAAAAAAGTAAAGGAAGCTCTGACAATACCTTATCAAAAAGAATATATAAACAGAAAGACAAGAGAGACAACACCATCATGGAGGCATGAGGGGATCCTTTTTTCTTTCCCCTTCAATCTACAGGGAGGAAATATGCATAATCCAAAAAAGGGTACATTACACAACACACCAGGATGCTAGAAAGATCTACACATTGTTACATACAAAGGTGGGTGAGCTGGAGGACATAGAGGGGGCTAAACTGGTGAATAGCAGAGGCAGAGCCCAGGATCCTGGACTCCTGGCTGCAGTGACTGAGCCAAATGCCTCCAGCCCCAGAGAACTCAGTGGGCAGCAGCAGAGGCATGCATGTGACTCCAGTCAGCCAGTTGGAGTGGTACCTGTGGCCACAGGAGGCAGAGCAGCATTGGAGGTGAAGTCCTGTGATTCCAGACCTCCCAGCCACAGCTTGGAGCCTGGTAGCCGTGGCAGAGGTGTACACAGGACTCCTACATCCCAAATGCAGGGACATCTTTGACCACAAGGTAACAGGCAACAGGTGAGATGGTTCCCTGAATACCTGGCTCCCTCCCCACCCTCTCTCTCCCCACACCATGGTGGCAGAGCTTCTGACTCAGGTGATCCTGGATGCAGCTAAGGTGTCAGCCATCCCTGTGCCCTTGGAAGCAAAGCTAGCAACTGCAGCAATGCCAGCAACAGCAAGGCATCAGAGCCCCTCAGAAGCAAAGGTGGTGACGACAAGAGTACTGGCAATACCTCAAATAGAGGTGGCGGAGGGTGGAATGTACAGATCCTCAAATATAGCCAGGACAACTCAGGTAAGAGAAAAAAATACCTAGTGCTATAATGCCACCTACTGAAAAACAAAAGAAAAGCTTCTAATCTCCAAGCAGTCAAAAAGTTTGACTCAAAGAAATAGAACTATACCTAAATAAAAAACATGTTTGCTACAACAAATGCGCTGACAGAGGAATAACTCATCAAGTATCACAAAAAGCCATAGTACCATGGCCTCACAAAAAGAAAACAATTCCCTAGAAACCAAACATAAAGTCATGAAAGATTGTGATCTAACTGATAAAGAATTCAAAATAGCTGTCATGAAGAAACTCAACGAGCTATGAAAAAATGCAAAAAGGCACTTCAATGAGCTCAGGAATAAAATCAATGAACAGAAGGAATATTTTACCAAAGAGATTGAAACTCATAAAAGAGAACCAAACACAAATTCTGGAGCTAAAGAACCCAATAAATCAGATGAAGAATGCATTAGAAAGCGCTGAAAATAGGACAGATCATATGGAAGAGAAAATTAGTGAGCTCAAAGGTAGAAGCCTAGAAATTATGCTGGTGGAAGAGGAGAGAGAACTAAAGACTTTTAAAAAAAGTAGATTTTCTACAAGAATTATCCACTTCTATTGGAAAGGGCAGCATAAAGGTAATGGGTATCCCAGAAGCAGAAGAAAGAGGCGAGAGAGTAGAGAGTTTATTTAAAGAGATAATAGCTGAGAACTTCCCAAACCTGGGGAAGGAACTGGGTATACAAATCTATGAAGCTAACAAAACATCCAATTATCTCAACACAAAAAGACCTTCTCCAAGACACATAATAAAACTGTCAAAAATCAATAACAAAGAAAGAATATTAAAAGCAGCCAGGGAGAAAAAGAAAATAACCTACAAGAGAATCCCCATTAGAGTATCAGCAGACTTCTCAGCAGAAATCCTACAGGACAGGAGAGAGTAGAAAGAGATATTCAAAATATTGAAAGACAAAAACCATCAGCCAAAAATATTCTATCTAGCAAAGTTATATTTCATATATGAAAAAGAAATAAAATCTTTCCCAGAAAATCAAAAGCTGAGGGAGTTCACCT
Source organism: Equus quagga (assembly GCF_021613505.1). NCBI lineage: Eukaryota > Metazoa > Chordata > Mammalia > Perissodactyla > Equidae > Equus > Equus quagga. The sequence continues at coordinate 84,987,222 of NC_060270.1, forward strand.
CTACTAAAGGAGATTACAATTGATACCACAAAAATATAAAGGATTAGAAAAGAATACTATGAAAAGCTATATGCCAACAAACTGGATAACCTAGAAGAAATGGATAAATTATTAGAACCATATAACCTTCCAAAACTGAACCAAGAAGAAAGAGAAAATCTGAATAGATTGATCACTTGTAAAGATACTAAAAACCTAATCAGAAACCTTCCAACAAACAAACGTCCAGGACCAGACAGCTTCCCAGGTGAATTCTACCAAACATTCAAAGAAGAGTTAATACTTATCCTTCTCAGACTCTTCCAAAAATTTTAAGAGAGGATGCTTCCAACTCATTTTATAAGAATATTATGTTGATACAAAAACCGTAAAAGAATAACACAAAACAGGAAATTAGAGGCCAATATTCTTCATTAACATAGATGCAAAAATCCTCAACAAAATATTAGCAATATAAATATAAGAATGCATTAAAAGTATCATACACAGTAATCAAGTGAGATTTATCCCAGGGATGCAAGGATGCTTCAACATCTGCAAATCAATCAATGTGATACACCAAATTCACAAAATGAAGAATAAAAATTATGTGATCATCTCAATAGATGCAGAGAAAGCATATGAAAAGATTCAGCATCCATTAGTGATAAAAACTCTCAATAAAATGAGTATAATAATAAAAAATAAAAATAATAAAATAATAAAGGCCACACATGACAAATTCACAGCTAAAATCATACTCAATGCTGAAAAACTGAAAGCTATTCCCTGGAGAACAGGAACAAGACAACGATGCCCATTCTCACCACTCTTATTCAACATCGTATTGGAAGTCCTAGCCAGAGCAATTAGGCAAGAAAAAGAGAAATAAAAGGGATATAAATCAGGAAGGGTGTTGTAAAATTGTTACTATTTGCCGATGACATGCTTTTACATATAGAAAACCTTAAAGATTCCCCCCAAAAAACTATTAGAAATAATAAACAAAAGTACAGTAAAGTAGCAGGGTACAAAATCAACATACAAAAATAAGTTGAGTTTTTTTTTTTAAAGGAAGATTAGCCCTGAGCTAACTGCTGTCAATCCTCCTCTTTTTGCTGAGGAAGACTGGCCCTGAGCTAATCAATGCCCATCATCAATGCCCATCTTCCTCCACTTTATATGTGGGACGCCTACCACAGCATGGCATGCCAAGCACTGACATGTCCACACCCAGGATCTGAACCGGCGAACCCTGGGCTGCCAAAGCAGAATGTGCACACTTAACCACTGTGCCACCAGGCCGGCCCCCAGTTGAGTTTTTATACACCAACAACAAACTAGCAGAAAGAGAAATCAAGAATACAATTCCATTTGTAATCACAACAAAAAGAATAAAATACCAAGCAATAAATTTAACCAAGGAGGTGAAAGACCTGTACACTGAAAACTGTAAGATACTGTTGAAAGAAATTAATGACACAAAGCAATGGAAAGATATTCCATGCTTGGACTGGAAGAATAGACACAGTTAAAGTGTCCATACTTCCTAAAGCAATCTACAGATTCAATGCAATCCCTATCAAAATCTCAACAGTATTTTTCATGGAAATAGAACAAAGAATCCTAAAATTGATAAGGAACAACAAAAGATCCTGAATAGTCAAAGCAATCCTGAAAGAAAAGAACAAAGCTGGAGGTATCACACTTCCTGTTTTCAAAATATACAACTATGGTAATCAAAACAGCATGGTACTGGTAGAAAAAGACATACAGCTCAATGGAACAGAATTGAGAGCTCAGAAATAAACACACATATTTATAGACAGCTAATTTTTGACAAAGGAGCCAAGAACATACAATGAAGCAAAGAAGAAAGTCTCTTTAATAAATGGTGTTTGGAAAACTGGACAGTCACATGCAAAAGAATGAAAATAGACTATTATCTCACATTATACACAAAAATTAACTCAAAATATCATAAAGACTTGAATGTAAGACCTGAAACCATAAAAATCCTAGAAGAAAATATAGGCATTACATTGATCTTAGCAGTACCTTTTTGAATATGTCTCCTCAGGCAAGGGAAACAAACATGGATGTACTTTGAAAGTATTAAGCTAAGCAAAATAATTCAGATAGAAAAATAAATACCATATGATTTCACTCACATGTGGAAGATAACCAAACAAACACATAGATAAAGAGAACAGATTGGTCATTTCCAGGAGGGAAGGGGGAATGCGAGGAGGACACAAAAGGTAAAGGGGCATATGCGCACAGTGGCAGAGAGCATTTAAACTTTTGGTGGGGAACATGATGTAGTCTATACAGGGGGCAAGATATAACGATGAACACCTGAAATTTATACAATGTTATAAATCAATGCTACCTCAATAAAAAATTAATTAATTAACAAAGAATTTATTAAAATGAATCAAATGTAAGTTCTTGATTTGAAAAGACAAATAGCCAAAGTGAAAATGTTTACTAGAAGGGCTCCAAAATAAATTTAGAACTAGCAGAAAAATTGGTAAACATCACAATAGATTATGCAATCCAAAGAATGAAACAAATATGTCATCAAAAAATAAAAAGAGCCTCAGATAAATGTGAGACATCATTAAGCATACCAACATATGCATAATGAGAGTAGCAAAAGGATAGGCGTGATAAAAAGGGCACAAAAAATATTTGAAGAAATAATAGCTGAAAACGTTCTAAATTTGATGAAAAATATTCATTGACACATCTGAAAAGTGCGGAAATCTCCAAGTAGGATAAATACAAGCACATCTACATTCACACTGAGATATATCATAGTTAAAATGTTGAGATACAAAGACAAAGAAAAAATCTTGGAAACAGCAAGAGAAAAACTACTTATCACTTGTAAGGAAGGCCCACCATGAATAACAGCTGATTTCTCATCTGAAACTATGGTGCTCAGAAAGCAGTGGGATGACATATCTAGAGTGCTGAAAGAAAAAAATACCAACCAAGAGTCTTGTATCCAGCAAAGCTATCTTTCAAAAATAATTGCAAATTAAAGACAGTCCAGATAAACTGAGTTTATTGCTAACAAGAAACCTTACAGAAATACTAAAGTTATTTATTCAGGCTGAAAGCAAACGACTCCAGATAGCACATAAAATTTAGATAAAAAAAATGATACCAGGAATGATAATTATGTAGGTAAGTATAACAGATGGTACAATTGCATAATTCTTCTCCTTTCTTATTTTATCTGATTTATACAGAAATTGTGTAAAACAATATGTATATAATTGTACTGTTTGGCCAATAATATGTAGAAATGTAACGTATTTGACAACAACAACACAAAGGAGATTAGCAGAGGCAGAGCTATTTTAGATTAACGAAATGGCACTAGATGTTAACTCAGACCACAGGAATAGATGAGGAGAACCAGAACTGGTAAAAAGAAGGTTAATATAACAAATACTTCCTATCGTGTTTTCTCTTGGCTTTTTTAAAAGACATAGAATTATATGAAGCAATAATTATAACAATATATCATTGGATTTGTAACATAATGTAATATGTATATTGTAATATGTAAAACAATAATAGCATGGAAACAGGAAGAAGGAATAGAGTTATATAGGAGTAACGTTTCTATATCAAAAGATAGTATAAATCTGAAGTACATTCTGATAAGGTCTGACATATATTGTGAGCCCTAGAGCAAAACCACTAAGAAAATTACTCAAACATAGTGAAAGAAACTGTTAAAGGAATTAAAACACTTCAGTAGAAAATATGCACTTAATGAAAAGGAAAACAGTAAAGGAGGAATAGAAGGGAAAAAAAGACATAAAATATATAGAAAACCAAAAATAAACTGGCAAACATAAATCTCATTATACCAATAATGATATTAAATATGACTGGATTAAACATCCAATCAAAAGTCAGAGAATGTAAGACTGGATAAAAGCTAAGATTCAACTATATGCCATGTACAAGAGACAAAGATGCAAATAGAGTGAAAGCAAAAGGATGGGCAAACATATGCAAACAGCAATCTTAAGAAAATTGGAATGAATATATTAATATCAGAAAAAATGGGTTTAAAACAAAAAAAAATATGAGAGATAAAGAGACACATTCTATAATGATAAAAGGATCAATCATTCAGGAATATATAGAAATTAAGCAATTATAAACACATATGCACCTAAAAACAGATGCCTAAAATATATGAAGCACGAGCTGTCAGAATTGCAGGGAGAAACAGATAATTCAACAATAATATTTGAAGACATCAATGCCCTACTTTCAATAATGGATGGAAGAACTAGGCAGTATATCAAAAAAGGAATAGAACACGTGAACAATATATAAACTATTAACTAGTTGATAAGCATAAACTAGACTAACAGACATCTGTAACATTCCACTCAACAACAGGAGAACACACTTTATTCTCAAGCACACATGGAGCATGCTTCAGGATAGGCTGTGTGCTAGGCCATAAATCAAGATTCAAAAAGCTAAAATTATTGAAATCATACAAAGTACGTTCTCAAAACACAGAGAATAAAATCATAAATTAATAACAGAAAGAGATGTGGGGAATACATAAGTATGTGGAAATTAGCACATTTTTAAATAACCAATAGGTCAAAGAAGAAATCACCAGGTAAATTAGAAAATACTTTTAGATGAATGAAAATGATAAACACAATATACCAAAATTTATGAGATGTAAATAAAGAAGCACATAGAGAAAAATGTATCCCTGTAAATGCCTATATTAGAAAAATTAAAGAGAGATCTCAGCTAATTAACATAGTCTTTCATGTAAGACAATGGAAAGATAAGTGCAAGCTAACGTAAAACAAGCTGTAAGCAAGTAAAACAAGCAGAAAGAGGAAAATAATAAAGATTAGAGCAGAAATTAATAAAATACAGAATATAAAACTATAGAGAAATTCCAAAAGACATAAAGTTGGTACACTGAAAAGATCAGTAAAATTGAACGGACAAAACTTTAGCAAGAATTACAAAACCAAAAAAAAGGACAGAAAATACAAATTACAAAAATCAAGAATGAAAGAAAGGAATCAGTATTGACCTTACAGAAATAAAAAATAATTAGAGAGGGATACTATGAACAACCACATGCCAACAAATTAGATAAATTACCTGAAATTGACAAATTCCTAGAAAAAAACATGCAATCCAAATTGACTCAAGAATACAAAAGAAATCTGAATTGATCTGTAAGTAAAGAGACTGAATTAGTAATTAAGACATTTCCCACAAAGAAAAACCAAGATAGCTTCATTGGTGAATTCTACTAAACAGTTAAAGAAAAACTCATACCAATTCTTTACAAACTCTTGGAAAAATAAAGAACAGGAGGAAATACATCCCAGCTCATGTGAGGTCAATATTTTGCTGATACCACAGCCAGAAAAAGACATAAGAATAGAAAATTACAAACAACATCGCTACAAAAACCCACAAAAATATCACTTAATATAGACACAAAAATTCTCAGCTAAATACTGGCAAACCAAATCTAGCAATACAAAAAGGATCATACACCCATGACCAAGTGGGATCTATACCAGAAATGCAAGATTGGTTTGTTAATGGAAAACCAATTAATGTGATACATCATATCAATAGAATAAAGGTAAAAAAATGCATGATTATCTCAATAGACACAGAAAAGGTGTTTGAAAAAATTCAAAAGCCTTTCTAATAAAAACACTCAACAAACTATGAATAGAAATAGACTTCTACAATCTGATAAAGACCATCTATGAAAAACCACAGCTGCTAGGCGACCCTGCAGGTATTTGAAATACCAGTGGCATAGCTTTCAGCATCACAACATGCAACTGCCACAGTATGACAATCGACAAATCAGTAGTGAGTTTCCCTGACTGGGAAATGAAGCTTAGCTGTGGCAGTGAGAGCTCAAATCCTAACCACTAGACAGCCAGAACTGGCTGTTCATGGATTAGAAGACTTAATATTGTTAATATTGTTAGGATGGCAATACTTTCCATATTGATCTACAGATTCAATGAAATTCTTAGGAAAATCTAAGCTGCGTTTTCTGCATAAATTGACAAGATGATCTAAAATTCACATGGAAATGCAAGGGACTCAGAATAGCCAGACAAGAAGTCTTGAAATGAAGAACAAAGTTGGAAGACTAACACTTCCCATTTCAAAACCTACTACAAAACCACACTAATCAATATGGTGTGATTCTGACATAAGGATAGACACATAGGTCAATGGAATAGAATTGATAGTCCAGAAATAAACTCTCACATCTTTTTGATAATGTGCCAAAAAAATTCAATAGGAAGGGATAACTTTTTTCAATAAATGATTCTAGTCCAGCTGGAAAACACATGCAAAAAAATGAAGTTGGATCCCTGCCTTATGCCACATACAAAAATTAACTCAAAATGGATTATAGGCCTAAGATTAACAGCTGAAATGATAAAACTCTTAGAAGAAAACATAGGAGTAAATCTTTGAGTCTTTGGGTTAAGAAAACCCTTGCCAGATGCAGCATCAAAAGCACAAGTGACAGGGGATGGATCCAAGATGGCTCTGTGATTAGTCCTCTTTGTCTCTCCCCCTTCGAGTCTACAAGTATTTGGACACTTATCGCTTAACAAAGGATATCCAGACAGCATCTCAGGACGTCTGAGATACCCACGTGACTATACATCGGAAGGTGGACGGACTTTCCTCCGGGAGGATGTGGAAATAGGTGAAAACTCTCCGACCCCACCCGAGCAGCCTAGTACCCGCAAGCGGCTTTCTTCCAACGGGCGCCCCCAGAAGATCTACACACATCTAGGGCAGGAGCGAGCACACAACAGAGGAGCGACGGTGGAAACAGGTGACCAGAACCCTACCTAAACCCCCCGCAATTACTCCTAAACGCAGAGGGAAACTTTGGAGTTGCACACCTGGGCCTGCGGGGAGAGTCTCTCCCCGCCATTGGCGGGGAGACCCTGCCTGGTGTTCGCGGCGCCCAGAGGGTCCCAGAGAGAGTCGCTGAGGGTACGGAGGTCTCCTGGCTGCCACTGCCGGCACGGTGGGGCTAGGGATTGCCGGAGATCTCCGAGCAGACTGGGGCTGGGTGAAGCTCCAAAGACTCCACGCCCCGGAGGGGAAGCTCCAGAGTTCCGCCCGCCTGGGCAGCAGACAAAACTCTCTGTCTGCCATTAGCGGAGGGGCCACGCCCAGCTCTCAACTCCGGGAAAGTCCCGGAGAGAATCCCAGAGGGCGGGGCGACCCCCAGCTGCCATTGCCCACCCCGTGGGGCTAGGGATTGCCGGAGATCTCCGAGAGGACTGGGGCTGGGGGAAGCTCCAGAGGCCCGCTCTGCGCCCCGGAGGGGAAGTTACAGAATTCTGCCCGGGCAGCAGACAGAGCTCTCTGTCTGCCATTGGCGGAGGGGCCACGCCCAGCACTCGGCTCCGGGAAAGTCCCGGAGAGAATCCCAGAGGGTGGGGTGACCTCCAGCTGCCATTGCCCACCCCGTGGGGCTAGGGATTGCCGGAGATCTCAGAGAGGACTGGGGCTGGGGGGAGTTCCAGAGACCCAGCTCCGTAGCCTAGGGGGAAACCCTACAGGCTCACAGCAGCCTTAGGGAAAGCCTCTGCACAGCACCAGTAGAAAGCACCCAGCTGGCAGCCACAAGGCTGGAAGACCCCAGGGCAAAAGCAGCATAGCTAGATGAACTAACCACAGACTGTAGAAGATGCCAATAGCTCTCCTGCGACCCGTAGAGGACAAGTGAGATTTTGTGGGTGCCGATAGCAACGGAGCGACAAATATAAGTGATCCCACCCCTGGCCGCTGGAAAAGCCCATAACACCGTTGCAGACCCCAAGGAGGGAGCACATCTAGGTGGGCTGCAACAGTAGGCACCAGCAGCCTGAAGCCCCCTGTGACGGCCCCCACGGCAGAGGAGGGAATCCAAAGGACCACTGTGACTACGAGGAGGGGCCCAGGCCCAGTTAGCAACTGCGGACAGGGTTCCTGGTTGGTGCAGTATAAACAGCTGCTCCCCCACCACAGCAGCTGAAACAAGTGAAAGGAGCAACTAAACTCTATCTCCATGCAGAGGCACAAATCAACAACATCAAGCAATATGAAAAAATACATTAAATCTCCAGAACAGAAAGAAAGTAACAAATACACAGAAAACAATCCCAAAGAAAATGAGATATATAACCTAAATGATGATGACTTCAAAACAGCCATCATTAAAATACTCAATGAATTAAGAGAGAATTCTGACTGACAACTCAACTAGTTCAGGAGCTATGTCACAAAAGAGTTTGATATGATAAAGAAGAACCAAACAGAAATATTGGAAATTAAGAACACAATAGAGGAGATTAAGAAAAATCTAGATGCTCTGAACAGTAGGGCCGATAATATGGAGGAAAGAATTAGCAATTTGGAAGATGGCAATATAGAATTACTGCAGGCAGAGGAGGAGAGAGAAGCAAGACTAAAAAGAAATGAAGAAACTCTCCGAGAATTATCAGACACAATTAGGAGATGCAACGTAAGGATTATAGGTATACCAGAGGGAGAAGAGAAGGAGGAAGGGACAGAAAGCCTATTCAAAGAAATAATGGCTGAGAACTTCCCAAATCTGGTGAGAGAGATGGATCTTCAGGTGACAGAAGCCAATAGATCTCCAAACTTTATCAATGCAAGAAGACCAACTCCACGGCATATAGTAGTGAAGCTAGCAAAAGTCAACGACAAGGAGAAAATACTAAGGACAGCCAGGCAAAAGAAACTAACCTACAAAGGAACCCCCATCAGGCTATCAGCAGATTTCTCAGCAGAAACTTTACAGGCTAGAAGAGAGTGGAATGATATATTCATAAATCTGAAGGACAAAAATCTACAGCCGAGAATTCTCTACCCAGCGAAAATATCCTTCAAATACGATGGAGAAATAAAAACTTTCCCAGATAAACAAAAATTAAAGGAGTTCATTGTCACAAAACCTCCTCTACAGGAAATCCTCAGGAAAACCCTCCTTCCTGAAAAATCCAAAAAAGGAAAGGGGCTACAAAACCAAGAGCAGAGGAGATAAGTAGAAGGACAACAACAGAGAGTAGTAGCTCTACATCAGAACAGATTAAACCATGGGACGAGAAAAAAAGGAAATTGAAGAAAACCTGAAAACAAGACACAAAATGGTAGTGGTAGGCCCCCACATCTCAATAATCACTCTAAATGTAAATGGATTGAACTCCCCAATCAAAAGACACAGAGTGGCAGGATGGATCAAAGAACAAGATCCAACAATATGCTGCCTCCAGGAAACACACCTCAGCCCCAAAGACAAACACAGACTCAGAGTGAAGGGATGGAGAAAAATACTCCAAGCTAATAATGAACAAAAGAAAGCAGGTGTCGGTATACTAATATCAGACAAGGTAGATTTCAAAGCAAAACAGATAAAGAAAGATAAAGAGGGACAGTATATAATGATAAAAGGGACTCTCCACCAAGAAGACATAACACTTATAGATATATATTCACCCAACACAAGAGCACCAAAATTTGTAAAGCAACTCTTAATAGAACTAAAAGAAGACATCAACAACAATACAATAATAGTAGGGGACCTCAACACACCATTAACACCAATGGACAGAACATCCAGACAGAAAATCAACAAGGAAATAATAGAATTAAATGAAAAATTAGACCAGATGGACTTAATAGATATATATAGAACACTTCATCCAAAAACAGCAGGTTACACATTCTTCTCAAGTGCACATGGAACATTCTCAAGGATTGACCATATTTTGGGAACCAAAGCAAACATCAATAAATACAAGAGAGTTGAAATAATATCAAGCATCTTTTCTGATCATAATGCTATTAAACTAGAAATCAACTACAAGAAAAAAGCAGAGAAAGGTGCAAAAATGTGGAGACTAAACAACACGCTTCTCAACAAACAATGGATCATTGAAGAAATTAAGGAAGAAATCAAATTTTATTTGGAGACTAATGAAAATGAGAACACGACATACCAAATCATTTGGGATGCAGCAAAAGCAGTCCTAAGAGGGAAATTCATCGCAATACAGTCTCACCTCACTAAACAAGAAAAAGCTCACATAAGCAACCTCAAACGACACCTAACAGAACTAGAAAAAGAAGAACAAACAAAGCCCAGAGTCAGTAGAAGGAGGGAAATAATAAAAATAAGAGCAGAAATAAACGATATTGAAACAAAAAAGACAATAGAAAGGATCAATGAAACAAAGAGTTGGTTCTTTGAAAGAATTAACAAAATTGACAAACCCCTAGCCAGACTCACCAAGAAAAGAAGAGAGAAATCGCAAATTAATAAAATTAGGAATGACAGAGGAAAAATCACAACAGATACCAATGAAATACAAGAGATCATAAGAGAATACTATGAAAAACTATATGCCAACAAATTGAACAACCTGGAAGAAATGGACAAATTACTAGACTCCTACAATCTCCTCAAACTGAATCAGGAAGAAATGGAGAATCTGAATAGGCCAATCACAAGTAAGGAAATAGAAAAGGTAATCAAAAACCTCCCCCAAAATAAGAGTCCAGGACCCGACGGCTTCTCTGGAGAATTCTACCAAACATTCAAAGAAGACTTAATACCTATTCTCCTCAAACTGTTCCAGAAAATTGAGAAAGATGGAGAACTCCCTAACACATTCTATGAAGCCAACATCACTCTGATCCCCAAACCTGACAAGGACAACACAAAGAAGGAGAACTACAGGCCGATATCACTGATGAACATAGATGCAAAAATCCTCAACAAAATTTTGGCAAACCGAATACAGCAATACATCAAAAAGATTATACACCATGATCAAGTGGGATTTATACCAGGGACACAGGGATGGTTCAACTTCCACAAGTCAATCAACGTGATACACTACATCAACAAAATGAAAAACAAAAACCACATGATCATCTCAATAGATGCAGAGAAAGCATTTGACAAGATCCAACACCCATTTATGATAAAAACCCTCAGTAAAATGGGTATAGAAGGAAAGTACCTCAACATAATAAAGGCCATATATGACAGACCCATAGCCAACATCATACTCAATGGACAAAAACTGAAAGCCATCCCTCTGAGGACAGGAACAAGACAAGGGTGCCCACTTTCACCACTCCTATTCAACATAGTACTGGAGGTGCTGGCCAGAGCAATTCAGCAGGAAAAAGAAATAAAAGGAATCCAAATAGGTAACGAAGAAGTAAAACTCTCGTTGTTTGCAGACGACATGATCTTATACATAGAAAACCCCAAAGAATCCATAGAAAAACTATTAGAAATAATCAACAACTACAGCAAAGTAGCAGGGTATAATATTAACGTGCATAAATCAGTAGCATTTCTTTACACTAACAATGAACTAACAGAAAAAGAACTCAAGAACTCAATCCCATTCACAATCGCAACGAAAAGAATAAAATACCTTGGGATAAACTTAACCAAGGAAGTGAAGGATCTATACAATGAAAACTACAAGACTTTCTTGAAAGAAATTGACGATGACATAAAGAGATGGAAAGACATTCCTTGCACATGGATTGGAAGAATAAACATAGTTAAAATGTCCATACTACCTAAAGCAATCTACAGATTCAATGCTATCCCAATCAGAATCCCAAGAACATTCTTCACAGAAGTTGAACAAACAATCCTAAAATTCATATGGGGCAACAAAAGACCACGAATTGCTAAAGCAATCCTGAGCAAAACAAAGCCGGCGGAATCACAATCCCCGATTTCAAAACATACTACAAAGCTACAGTGATCAAAACAGCATGGTACTGGTACAAAAACAGGTCCACAGATCAATGGAACAGAATTGAAAGCCCAGAGATAAACCACACATCTATGGACAGCTAATCTTCGACAAAGGAGCAGAGGGCCTACAATGGAGAAAAGAAAGTCTCTTCAACAAATGGTGCTGGGAAAACTGGACAGCCACATGCAAAAGATTGAAAATCGACCATTCTTTTTCACCACACACCAAAATAAACTCAAAATGGATCAAAGACCTAAAGATTAGGCCTGAGACAATAAGTCTTTTGGAAGAGAATATAGGCAGTACACTCTTTGACATCAGTTTCAAAAGAATCTTTTCGGACACTATAACTCCTCAGTTGAGGGAAACAATAGAAAGAATAAACAAATGGGACTTCATCAGACTAAAGAGCTTCTTCAAGGCAAGGGAAAACAGGATTGAAACAAAAAAACAGCTCACTAATTGGGAAAAAATATTTACAAGCCACTTATCTGACAAAGGGTTAATCTCCATAATATACAAAGAACTTACACAGATTAGCAACAAAAAAACAAACAACCCAATCAAAAAATGGGCAGAGGACATGAACAGACATTTCTCAAAAGAAGATATCAATATGGCCAATAGACACATGAAAAGATGTTCATCATCGCTAATCATCAGGGAAATGCAAATCAAAACTACACTAAGATATCACCTTACACCCGTTAGATTGGCAAAAACATCCAAAACCAAGAGTGACAAACGTTGGAGAGGTTGTGGAGAGAAAGGAACCCTCATACACTGTTGGTGGGAATGCAAACTGGTACAGCCACTATGGAAAACAGTATGGAGATTTCTCAAAAAGTTAAAAATAGAAATACCCTATGACCCAGCCATCCCATTACTGGGTATCTATCCTAAGAACCTGATATCAGAAATCTCAAGAGACCGTTGCACCCCTATGTTCATCACAGCATTATTTACGATAGCCAAGACGTGGAACCAGCCTACATGCCCAGAAACTGATGATTGGATAAAGAAGATGTGGTATATATACACAATGGAATACTACTCAGCCATAAAAAAAGACAAAATTGGCCCATTCACAACAACGTGGATGGACCTCAAGGGTATTATGTTAAGCGAAATAAGCCAGTCAGAGAAAGACGAACTCTATATGACTCCACTCATAGGTGGAAGTTAGTATATTGATAAGGAGATCTGATCGGTGGTTACCAGGGAAAAGGGGGGGGTGGGGGGAGGGCACAGAGGGGGAAGTGGTGTACCCACAACATGACTAACAAAAATGTGCAACTGAAATCTCACAAGGTTGTAATCTATCATAACATTAATAAAAAAAAAAACTTACACAATGTTATATGTCAATTATATCTCAATAAAGCTGAACAAAACAAGAAAAAAAAAGCACAAGTGACAAAGGAAAAAAAGAGATAAATTGTATTCAAGAAAACTAAAAACTTTTATGACTTAAAGAACACCATCAGGAAAGTGGAAAGATGACCCATAATAATGGGAGAAAACGTTTGCAAATAAAATCTGGTAAGAGAGTTGTATTCAGATAAATAATACAATGCTTACATTATAACTTTTAAACTCTTATAAATAACTCTTACAATTCAGTAATAGACAAATAACCCAATATAAAAACAAGGAAAGGATCTGAATCCATATTTCTCCAAAGAAGTTACATAAATGGCCAATAAATACATGAATGGATATTCAACATCGGTATTCCTTAGGCCAATTCAAATAAAAAAAACCATGAAAATACCACTGCATAGTTATAAGGATGGTCATATCATAATGACAGACAGTAACAAGTGTTAGTGAGGATGTAGAGAAATGGAAACCCTCATTACACTCCTGGTGGGAATGTAAATAATCCAACCATTTTGGAAACCAATTCGGCAGTTCCTCAAAAAGTTATACATAGTGTTACCATATGTTCCAGCAATTCTAATTCTAGGTATATACCCAAGAGAAATTAGAATACACAAAAACTTGCACATTAATGGTTATAGCAGCATTATTCATAATTGCCAAAAATTTGGAAGCAACCCAGATATCTTTCAAGGGATGAATGGGTAAACAAAATGAGGCATATCCACACAATGGAATATTATTTGGCAATGTAAAGGAATGAAGTACTGATATAAGTTACAACATTGGTGAATCTTGAAAATGTTATGCTAGCGAAAGAAGCCAGTCACAGAAAACCACATATTATGATTCCACTTATATGGATCGTCTAGAATAGGCACATTAGTAGAATGGTGGTTGCCTAGTGCTGTGGAGATTGGGGAGAAATAAGGAGTGATTGCTAATGGGTGCAGGGTTTTATTTTTGCATAATGAAAATATTCTAATATTGATTGTTGTGATGGTTGCATAACTGTGAACATACTAAAAACCACTGGATTTTATACTTTGGGTGAATTTTATGATATATGAATTATATTTCAATAAAGATGTTATAAAAAAATCACATACAAAGGATTGGGAATCACAGTGGCATTGAAAATTTCAGTAGTAGCAGCAGAATTTAGAAAAGAGTGAAGCAATGCCTAAATTCTAATAGATAATGATTTCCAGCCTCTACTATGCACAAAGTATCAATTGAGAGAACAAAGATATTTTCAGACATGTAAGGCCACCAAAAATTTAACACTGAAGCCTCTTTCCTCAGGAAGCTTATAAAGAAGCATCAATCCAAGAAGACTTTTGGCCTCCACCAAAAAGGAGAAAATAACTTAGAAAGTAAAAGTTGCCTAAACTTAGGCAAACAGATTGCCTAGAAGTCTAGTGAAGGAAAATCTCAGGATAACACTTATGCAATCAGCTTAAATTGGAGAAAGTGCACAGAGGATTTTGGAAGGTATGCTACCAAGAAATTAAAAAAGAAAAAAATATAAAAGAAAAGAAATATATTCACAGCATAGTACATGGCTTGCTCTGAAGAATATTTACAAGATAATAATGATGAAAACACTGAATATTTATTTAAGCAGTAACTGTAATTATGGGAAGGATGTGTGTAGTAAGAAGGGTAAGGAAGAGATTTCTAAGTAAGCAAAATAGTCATCTTCCAGTAGAAAGCCAGACAATAATATCTAAATCAGAAAAAAATCAAGAAATGTCAATGTAAGCATGTTATTTTTAAATATGTAGATTTAAAAAAAAAGAAGAAAAGAGAGATAATGTGTGGTACCCTTGAGGAGCGGGGATCAGGAAGGAGTGAATGAGTGAGGTGAGTACTCTTTTTCATTTTAAGCTTTGTAGAAGTATTTGACTTTTAAGCCATATACATGTATCACTTTGATTTAAAAAATGATTAATTAAAAAAATATGAACCAGATGGCATCTCTGTAGGGTCTTCATGTATAATGAATACAAGCATGTCTATGTTTTGGGCTTCCTGAGGGATTTCATAAAATAAAAGTATCTTTTTAACAGATCTAATATTTTTTGGTGAGGACTATTTTAGTCACTTTTACTCAGTCTCTTCCACAGGTATTTTAATCCCTTTATCTTTTTCTTGCCTTCGGGGTAATTGTGAATACAGCTGAGCCAACAGTTAGTAATATAGCTCCAAGTTGTGATTACCTGGACAGCAAAGCTACAATCAGAACTATCACTCTGGGGATTGAAAGATAATAGACTATACAATAAGGAAATACATTAAGGGGGGATATTTTTATGTTTTCTTTGTTCGTTTTTAGTTGATACATGTAGGTCTGATTGGGAAGAACCACCCTGTGACAATCAGGACAAGAACGTGAGGTGTGAGGTGAATCTCCCCAACCTAAGAGAAAAACACATAATCCACTTATTATTTAGAACTGGTACAGTTAAAAAGACAATTAAGAAAAAGATTAGTATATTAACTACAAGTGCTATCCACAGGAGCAATTATATATATTTATATATTGGAAGACAAACTAAATAAAACACCAGAACAAAATATAATAACTTTATGTAACATTTCAATGACATTTAAGAAGAATAAAATCCATACCTCTCGACAATAAGAAAACATTATTTTAAATAAAGAGTTCAAGCTTATCTTTCCAATGAAAGTACTTTAGCAAGAAAATTTATTTTGATTCCTGAGCATGAGTTGAAAAATGGCTTCATGACTTCATAAAAATTCTAGTTGTGCCCAATTTCCATTTCTTAGGTTCTTTAAATGCATTCTACAAAGGTAGAGGTACAAATATAAATGTAATGAAGTCTTCTGAAGGATTAGAAAAACTTGGCTGGGCCTCAGAGCTATGTCTAAGAAGAAGCAAGAGGAACGTCTAGTGATGAAAGGAAGAGGCCTGCTGAGTCCCAAGGAGAGTCAGTTTGAAATATCCCAAAGCTTCTGTTAAGATTCCAGGTAAAGCCCAGTGCTACTCAAGCTTCCCTGCCTCAGGCTTTGAAAAGATAGGCATCTCGGAATAAAGAGATCAGCTACAGAAAAAGTTTTGGATCTCATTTGCATTGTGTTACTTCAGAGGCCTCGTCACTTTGGCTTGTTTTTAAAATTAGTTATTCAATCAATTAATTAACTATATCTATTCTGCCCTGTTGTTGAATCAGTTAAACAGGGTTTGAGCTTTGTAGGGCTACCATCCTGCTCCCAGGAGGGCAGTGTAACACTATGCCTAAATGGTGAGGTGGAGCACCTTCTCCCTCAGTTTATTTTTCCCCTACATAGAGAATAATCTATATAGAAGGGGCAAGGAAACCCATGAGCACACTTTTTCACATAGAAGTTTGATAATATCGGAAGCCTAGAAAAACATAGGCTTCATAGTTCCATGCATTTAAGTGTAGGAGACCAACTTCTGCCTGGGCTTCTATTCGTCTTCCTGAGGCAAAATATCCAGGGAGGCTAAGTTGATATCCTCTCCTCCACTTCACTTCCTGCCCTTTCCTACTCTCTATCTCTGCCCCATAGTTAGATCTGTACAGAGTTCCACTAATGATCCTTACCTTTGCAGTCACATGCAGAATACTCACAACCTGAGTGGGGCTGGAAGAAAACAAGTTGTTGCATTTTCTTGGAGGAGAGGGGCATATCTATCTAAGTGGGCAAGAATTCTTTAAATTAGTTCACAGATGAATGATTCAAGGATCCTGCTTAATTTTATGTCCAGAATAATTCTATCATACTTCATAACATCTCTGATTTTGTAAATAGACAAGAAAAAATTAATAGATTTTTGGATGATAAGTGTCTTGTATGAAGCTTGTTTCCAGCAACCAAGAAAAAAAAGTTAAAAAAGATTTAATGAATTTATCATGAACGTAACTTTACAGTGTTCTGTCATATGTGAATATTTGGGGAATCAAGGCATAGTCAGGGGAACGCATACTTAGAAATCTATGATGCAGGTTAGGAAAATAACGCTAAATCTCAAAGTATATCCTCTTTCTCCACGCCACCTTAGAAAAGTGCCAAAAATAGGTAGCATGACAACACTTACGCAAAGAGTTCATTGCCTTCTAGGACAATTCAGTTCTGTCCTTTGTGCAATAAAAAGTAGTTTGTTAGGCATATTACAAGTTAGAAAACAACTGAATGAAAGCCTTGCAAAGACAGGTACTCAGTCAGTCCTATACCATCAATTTCTTAGCAGAATGTCTGACACATGGAAGATGCTAGTAAATATTTGCTGAACGAAAAGTGTATTTCAAAAATATTCCATTTCTTGTTTTGGAGCCTGGAAAAATCAATTCTCTCAATGAGGATGTGGTTTCTTCCTTTGCCTCTTAATATATGCAAGCTCTGAGTTATCATTTGTCTTTTCATGTGAAAATCCTGGCATCTCTACCAGACTGTAAGCTCCTGAATCAGAAAGATGATATTTTATTATATTTATGTGTAAATTCAATCTCCAGCACAATGCTTTCTTACTTTAGTAACTCAATAAATGGTTGGTGTTTATAATAATAACTATGGCAACAATTAAACATGAAAGCTATTTTTTTAAGATGAAATCAACTATACATGGTAGTAATAGACATTTCTGTTAGCTGTCAAGCATCCTTCATTCATTCATTAAATAATTATTGATCGTAAACTATATGTAATACACTGTGCCACATATACCATGATGGTCAAAAGCAAGTTTCATCCTGGGATGGCAGTCTACTGGAGAGACAATCAAATGATAGATTAATAAATATAAAATTGCAACGTTAAGAACCACGAATGAGAGGAACTTAGTGCTATGAGAGGATTAATAAGGGCACTGGACCCAATCAGGGATGTCACTGAAGATTTCCTCAAGGAGGCAATGTAAGTTGAGATCTGACTTATTAGGGCTTTACATAATATAGAGCAAATTACCTCTGGAAATTGTTAAAATGTAGGTTCTGATTGAGAAAGTCTAGGATGGTGCCTGAGATTCTGCATTTCTAACAAGCTCCCAAGTGAGCCCCATGCTGATAATTCAAGTACCACACTTTGAATAGAATTGATTTTTGGAGGAGAGGGATACTAGAATAGATTGTTTTAAAACATTTTGGTGAAGATAAAGTTAATGGCTCAAGGCAAACCAGAAACTATAGCAATTGAAAACTATAGTTTTCATTAGCAATTCACTTTTCCCCTGTGGATGTAAGCTTACAGACCTTGGGTCCCTATCTATTCCACTACTAGCAGATGTGTACTCCACAGGCTTCAGCAGCAAACACCCAAGTAAGCGTGGGTAAATCCTTTTAAATGAAGGAAAACTATGACTGTGGTTAATTTTAGAATTTAAAAAAAGAGACATTGGGAATCTGTGTCACCTTTTAACACCTCATGTCACCTTTCCAAATTGTGAATGGGTTGCAAGAGAGATTTATACATGGGCTCTGAACTACATTGCCTTTCCCCAAAGTGCCCACCTTGCCCCAGGAGGCCAGGCTGTGATGAAATGAGTGCAAACCTTCGAGCTTCAATATGGCCAGTTATTTGGTTTCATATAAATGTAGAAGACACAGGCTATATGGGATGAAAATTAGTATTCTCTCACACTTTGTGGTTTTGAATAGGCCTTTCTTTGTCCCTAATATTTCTGTCTGCAATCATAATCTAACACATATATTAATAGACTATGTTAAAAATTAAACAAACAAAAAGCTTAACAGAAACAATCAATGTATAAAGAAATATCTGTACATTAAAGTTTAATTTAGCATGAAGAATGCTTAATATCAGCTTATTTAAAATCTCAGGAATAAAAGTATTAAAAAAAGATTCATGCTGAGGACAACTGCTACCTGATAAAACTTGTCTTTTTGCACTTTCCAAATATGCAAATTTTGATAAGCATGTTGTACTTTGTAATAGTAAAAAAGTGACTTTTATTAAGAACACAAAGTGATGTAGGTAGTTTCTAAAATCCACAATAAAATTAGTCTGAAAAGTAAGACTGATTTTCACTGTAGGCATTAGGTCAGCTGATTAGAGAGTTTGCCAAAGAAAGACCCAGCTTATATCTGTATTCGGTCCTTAAGACGACAGTGCTATAGGCCTTTTTGTTCTCTCTTGCTGATTTATATTTTCATGAATTTACCTGATCTTATCATAACATTATTCATTTCAATTTTATTATTCAATATTCACACTCAAGATACCAATGTCTAGACAGGCCTTACCAAATAGTGTTTGTTTTTCCTAGTTAATATTCTCCAATTTTAGAAGTATATTTCTTTTATAGATTAAGCGTTTTACTTTAATTTATCCTAAGCCTTATTTTCATCCATACAGAATCTTCTAGTTTTCTTTTCTGACAGCAAAGGGTACCTTGATTGATAGAATTCAATTTCTTGGTTGAAATAATGCAGTTGCTTTTTATCTTACATTAGTATGTCTTTTTATTAGTTTTACCTATTACATGAGAAAGAATGTGACAAAAATGTAATGACCTTAGGTATCCCACCTGGGCCCATAGTTCTGTCTAAATTATAGAATACAGACTTTACAGGAAGGAATCTGAGAATTATGAATAAAAGTTACAATAGAGACATGAGGAAAAGTATAAAATGAGTCCAATGTAAATATGTTACTAATTCTAAATAAGATAGATGTGCCAGGAAGGCCTGCACTTGACCGCATATGCTTAATGAAGGATTAAAATATGTTAATATTTTGGGGGCTGGCCTGGTGGCATAGTGGTTAAGTTCACACGCTCTGTTTCAGAAGCCAGGGGTTTGCCAGTTGCAATCCTGGGCACAGAACTACACACCTCTCATCAAGCCATGCTGTGGTGGCATCCTACATAGAAGAACTAGAAGGACTTACAATTAGTATGTACAATTACATACTGGGCTTTGGAGGAAAAGAAGGAAAATTGGTAACAGATGTTAGCTCAGGGCCAATCTTCCTCACGGAAAAGCAATTATTTTAAAATATGTTAATATTTCTACTTATGAAATCCCTTTAAATTTGATAAAATCATAATATCTCAGGTGGTTTTTACAAATAGTAGAAAGTCAGAATACTTTAAGCCAGTTATCTAGAACCCAATCAGCAAATTTACATAACAACTCTGACCACATTGGTATTCTGTACTCTAACTCAATGATAAAGCAATACTAAACAAACTGAAAAGCACAAAAACAGGGGTTAACAAGGGGATTATAAGCACAATACCACAACTATGTGGTAGTTAAAAGCACAATTTTTGATGACAAACAGATCGGTTCACATCATAGTCGGCTAATTACCAGCTATGTGAGCTACCTTAAAGAGTGCACTTGATCATTCTAAGTGTCAGGTTTCTCATCTGTAAAGTGATCATAGGAATATTAATCTTACAAATCTTCTGGGAAGAAAAAATAAGGTAGTGTTAGCAAAGCACCAAATACATTCTGAATCTTGGTGAGTAACTACTTTTCTGAAAAATATACTTTCTTAGATTTATAAGATTTTTTTTCTTTTGTTTTGAGGAAGATTAGCCCTGAGCTAACATCTGCTGCCAATCCTCCTCTTTTTGCTGAGGAAAACTGGCCCTAAGCTAACATCCATACCCATCTTCCTGTACTTTATACATGGGAGGCCTACCACAGCATGGCTTTTGCCAAGAGGTGCCATGTCTGCACCTGGGATCTGAACGGGTGAACCCTGGGCCACCGAGAGACAGAACATGAGAACTTAACCGCTGAGCCACTGGGCCGGCCCCTGATTTTTTTTAATGTATATCATATTACCTATACAATTTTCTTGAGTCTATGGAATTATCTAGTGATACTTGCTCATCATCATAATGTGCAAGGATCTGGAGAGCTATGTGCATTATCCATGACTAGAATATGATGGTGGTCAAGATGTTAGAATCAGAGTTGAGACTTACCATATGATTTCTACTTATTAGTTGGATGATCTTAAAAAAGTAACTGAACCTATTTGGAACCTGTTTTTTTCCAGAGACAGAATGGAATTACCAGCTCTCCCTGCCTAATGGGGTGATTGGAAGGATTAAATGACGGAATATGTATAAAGCAGCAGCCACAATTCTTGAGGCATGTAAAGCTAGTCAATAATGTAAATAAAACACTAGTCTTTAACTGTTCAGGATAAATGGCATCCATATTTTGCAAAGCAACTCTGGAGAATAGATAATGAATCTAAGGGATCAACTGGGTGAAAATAGGCAGGACTGAGAGCACAGCTCATAATTTTTTAAAAAATCAATTATGATGAAATTTCTATGAGCAAGATTTTTTTCCCACTCCTTGATGGACCTTTCAAGTGTTTGAATATATATACACAGTTATATAATATCTCTGTCTTCCAAGAGCTCTAAATCTTAAAGGGGATAAAATTACATGTAAATAATTAACCAAGCCTTTATACATGATTGTCAAGTCGATGGTAGTGCTAGAAGTGCTATTGAAGTTTACAGGAAGGAAAGAATACCATGGTCCGGAGTAGCTTGGGCAAATTTTTTAACATTGTTTATGATTGTTGAAGTATTCATAATTTATGGAAAGATTCAAAGACATAAGCAAAACATGGTGAGAAAAAAGCATAAGATATGTTTAAATAATAATTAGTGGAAATATCTGATGGGTGTAGAGGTTTAAAAATTGTAAGTGGTTGGAAATAAAATTGAAAGGGAACCAGGGCCAGATTCCACACTATATTTAATATAGTAATATTAACATTGTTAGTTTAGATTATCTGTCTCCTCCACTAGATTGTTAAGGCACTGAGAGCAGAGATTCTGCCTTTCATCTCATTATCCAGATACCTAACATGATGCCTGGCTTCTTTAACCATTCAGTCTTCATTTATTCCACTTTATCCATAAGGTATTCGTACTAATGGCATTTGCAGACTCAAAGGATAAAGACAACTAAATAAGTAATTAGAATACCAAATGGTATATGTTATAATAGGGGACACACCAGGTTCCATGGAAAAAAAAATATCAGCAGTGTTTTGGAAGATTTCCTGAAGTAAATTACATCTAAGTTGAGACCTATATGCTAAGTAGAAATTTACGAGGCAGAGTGGGGGAAAAGAGTGCTTCATAAAGAGAAACAGAGTTTGAAAAAAGTCCCAAACTGAGAAAGGACACAGCATAATCAGGGAACTAAAGGAAGTTTGGATTGACAAAAACATCGATTACGAGAGAGGAAAGAAAAAGATAGACAAGCTCATAAACTATGTTAAATAGTTTAGAAATTATCTGAAGCATCATAAGGAATCATTGAAGGATTTGGAGAGTGACATGATAGCTTACACATCTACGGGAAATGAGAATAGAATGGTGACAGAGCAAAGTCCTTAGAGATGTCAGAGCATATACAGACGCTTTTTTAAGAAGGAATGACAAAAAAGGAGGGGAAGGTATGACTGCAGGCATCTTTACTGTTTTCAATAATGCTGAGCTGTGGAAGTTCTCACTATTTGGCTTCTATTTTTTCTTGGGAAGAGTAGATAAGGTCATGTGCTGACAATTAAGGAGGGGGTGACACAGTCAGGGATTTACAAAGAATGAGGTTAGAAATAGCGTTTGTGGAGAACACAAATGATGGCTGAGTCATGAAACACAAGTATTTCTTTGAAGTTGGAAAATAAAAATGTAGAGCAGTCCTAAATGTATGATTGCTTTTTGCACAATTTCACATTGTATAATTTCTTTTTTTATCCAGCAGTGCAATAAAAAAAATCAAGGATTAGATCACAGATGGATTAATCAAGGTTGGGAAACTCATTAATTGTTTGAATGAATGAATAAATAAATAAATGTATAAAGCAATAAACTCTATTAGATACTTGGTTTTAGTGAAAAATAGTAACCTGATCTGCAGGAAATGAGGAACCACTAAAAACCTTTATAATAACTTAAATAAAGCAATATTTTAGAAAGATTTTTCCAGTGGCAATGTGAAGGAAAGATTAGAAGGATATATCTGATATACAGGTCTTAGTTAGATGGTTTGAATTGTTCTTATGATGCTAGTGATAGTGATAGTGAACCTCTTACTCTCAAGCTCGTGTGCCCAATGCACAATAAGCCAAACACTGAGACATTGGTGCTTGGAGATGGAGAAAGGTTTTATTCAAATTGGCCGAAATGAGAACATGGGAGCCTGAGTTCACTCAAATCCACCTTCACAAGAGCAAAAAACGGGATTTTACAGAGCTAAGAGGCTTAGCAGAAGGAACTTCGGAGAAACAAAGGGGTCACTCCAGATAAGCCCTTGGGGAATCTGACTTCTGGGCTTCAACAGTTGCTGGGGACCATGTGTTGATCACAACCTCCCCCAAGGCATTCTCTTTCTTCTATTAAACAAGCTCACAAATCCTTGAGACCCCTCACTCACCCCTCAAATTACCCCTCAAGACAAGATTCATCTATGTCTGTGTTGGGAACAAGGTGGAGAGGCAATCAAGTTCTTATTGAATATCTGGAAAGGATATTGTAGATATTCAGTAAGAATATCCTTATTCATAAAATAATGGATATTCAACAAGAATATCCTATGCTTGAATAGGATATTTCAGATATTCAACAGGAAGAGATAGTTCAGTTTGCTGAGACATTTATCATTACAGGTTAAGTTTTGTCAAGTTGTTTTTCTGCACCTTTGAAATGTTCATGTTTTGTTGTTTTTTTAATCTTGTTAATGAACTGAATTGCATTGTGTGATTTTTCACATATGAAACCAACCTTGCACACCTAGGATAAACTTTTTGTTATTAAAATATATTATCCTTCTTATATATTGAAGATTTTTACCTATATGTTCATAAGGGCAATTTGTCTATAATTTTCTTTCTATGTCTCCACCAGGTCTTAGTGTTAGGGTTATGCTGGCCTCATAAAATGAGTTGGGATGTTTCCTTCTTCTCTATTTTTGAAAGAGTTTGTGTAAGATTGTGTTGTATTCCTTAAATATTTGATCAATTTAACCAATTAAGTAGTTTGGCCCAGAGTTTCCTTTGTGGGAAGTTTTGAGATAACAAATTAAACATCTGTAATAGATATAAGGCTATTCAGATTTTGTTTCATCTTTGGTCAGTTTTGGTAAATTGCATTATTCAGGGAATTTGTCCATTTCTCCTAAATTATCGAATTTGTTGCATAAACGTGTTTATAAAATTCTCTTATTTTTTTTTTCAATGGGCAATGCTGCCCAATAAAACTTTCTGTGATGATGGAAATGTTCTGGATCTGCATTCCCCAATACGGTAGCCACTAGCCATATGTATCTCCTGAGGACTTGAAAAGAGGCTAGTGTGACTGAAAACTGAATTTTTAATTTAATTTTAATTAATTTAAACTTAAATAGCCACAAATGGTTAGGGCAAACCATGCTGGACACCAAAGGTTTATAAGTCTCTAATGATAAGCCCTCTTTCATTCCTGATGCTGAAAATTTATGTTCCTTCTATGTTTGTCTTCATTAGTTTAGTTATGTTTTCAATTTTATTGATCTTTTCATAGAACCATTTGTTTGCTTTGTTAATATTCTCCATGTTTTCAATTTTGTTGATTTCTGTTCTTAGGTTTGTTAATTCATTCCTTCTCCTTATTCTGAGTTTACTTTGCTATCCTTTTTCTAGAGTCTTAAGGGAGAATTTAGATTATTAATTTTACACTTTTTTCTTTTCTAATAGAAGCCATTTAAAGCTTTCAATTTCCCTCTAAGCATCACTTTACCTACATCCATCAAATTATGATTTTCCCTTTTTTTTTTGCAGGGAAAGATTTGCCCTGATAAGATCTGTTGCCAATCTTCCTCTTTTCTTTTCCTCCCCAAAGCCCCAGTGCATAGTTGTATATTCTAGTTGTAAGTCCTCCTAGTTCTCCTATGTGAGCCGCCACAGCATGGCAACTGACAGAGGGGTGGTGTGGTTCTGTGACTGGTAAGCAAACCCAAGCAGTAGAAGCAGCAAGAACACTGAACTTTAACCACTAGGCCACCAGGGCTGGCTCAAATCATGTTTTTCTCAGTTTAAAATATTTTCTAGTTTTCCGTTTGATTTCTTTTTTGATTGTTTGATCATTCAGAATAATGTTGTTTAATTGCCAAATATTGGGGTAGTCGTAGATAATCCTATTGTTACTGGTTTTAATTTCTTTCCATTGTGGTCAGAGAATATATTCTGCATGATTAGTCTTTTAAATGCACTAAGAATTTTTTATGAACCAATACATGCTTTCTTTGTGAATGTGAACTATGGAACTGTTAGGTGATCTTTTTTTTTTTTTTTAGTTTTTCTATCAATTAATGGGAAAGGGATATTAAAATCTTCATCTATGATTGCAGTCTATTTCTACCGTTAATTTAGCCAATTTTGCTACATGTATTTTGAAGCTCTGTTATTAGGCACAAACATATTTGTGACTGAAATGTGCTCATGCTTAAATGACCTCCTTATCATTATGAAATGCTCTCTTTATGTTTGGTAAGACTCTTTACACTGAAGTCTGATATTTATTTAGCCACATCAGCCTTCTTTGGATCATTGTTCTTTGGTATATCTCTTCCATCAACTTAATTTCAACCACTCCATGCCTTTACATTTAAAAGGCATCACTGGTAGGTAGCACATAGATGGGTCTTGCTCTTTTATTCCGTCTGTCAATTTCAATTGGAATGTTTAATGTATTAACATTTAATATAAATATGAATATAGTTGCATTTAGGTCTACCATCCTTATTTGTGTTTTCTGTTTGTCTCCTCAGTATTTTTTTCCTGTGTGTTCCTCAAAACTTGCTTTCTTTTAGATTGTACGAATTTTTTAAAATTCCATGTTATGTATTCTTTAAAGATACCTTTTTTGCTTTTGTGCGTGTGTGTGCAGTGTGTGTGTGTATGCATGTGTGTGTGTGTGAGAGAGAGAGAGATGTGGTTCTAGGCACACAATCTATACTTAAGTTTTCACAGTCTGCTTAGAGTTCTTATTTCACTCATTCAGATGAAAGGCAGCAATCCTGCAACTTTCTAGGTCCATGTCCTCGCTCTACCTCCCAATACTTCAGTAGTTGCCAGGTATACTACATTACATACATTAGAATCCTCACAGCACAATGTTATAATTTTTGTTTTCAACTGTCTTATGTACTTTACAGAAATTAAAAGAAAAAATTCTTTTTTATTTATTCAGATATCAAGACTAGAAGAAAGAAGGTAATGTTAGTCATAATTAAGAATGCATAAACAGAGTCATTTTTTCCTCCACATAACTGTGAAAAAATCTGTTTCCATCTATCAAAACTTCAAATGAGTAAAGTGAGGAAAGAAAACACAAGAGGAAGATAACCTAAGTAACTTTTGAACGCCCCTTATTTGTCTTTATTGTATTTATACAATAGCTCAAGATAGTACAGTAGGTGCTTTGAGGGGCATAAAGATTAACCTAAAGTCCTGTAAACAAGGAGTTTACAGCCAGCTAGTTCTCTATGTTGTCTAAATCTGACCGTATTCAATGATCTGAACTTGTGTCTCTGACACATTTGAATTTTTTCTAATTTTACCTACTTATGATATTTGCTTTCAGCTAATCAGATGCTCACAACACTCAAATTTGTATCATGTATCTATAAATTTTTCTGTCCTCACAGAATTCACTTCACTGGGATAGGAGAACAAGAAGAGGTTTCACTCACGGCCTATCTCTCAGAAAGAAGGCTTTCCCTCATATTTCCTCACCACCGTTGCCCCAGAGACTAGTTATTCCTAGTTATTCCTACTGTGGTGCAGTTCTAAGCTCTAGGGTCACTAAAAAGTGGCCATCAATTTTATCGGATCCAAACCACTGGCAAGTGTGTCTTTGCACATGTAATTTGGAAATTAAATGGCTTTCTGTTGTTTTCTTTTCTTCACTACACTCGGAGAATGTTTTGATAATAACACTTTGAAGCAATATAAAAGTGAGATAAGTAGTTGTGGCTCTTTTAAAGAAATCAAATGCATAAAAAAGCTATCTAGATGCATAATAATCTCACATAAATTACAAAGTGGTACCGGAATATGTAATATTACTCTGTCACTATTTACATTTATTACATCTTCTCATTAATTGAGTTTACTTATGAATTCCGTTTTTAATATTGAAGCATGTATTCATTACACACTTTCAGACATTTGGTTACACTAGCAAAGGAAAAGGGCTGTGCTTCAGAAAAAATATACAGCCCTAGAATAATCTCTTTCTAATGTGTACATAATATGTATCCACTTTTTCTTTTGCTGTAAAGATTCTAGAACTGGGCAAAGATAGAACAGTAAAGCCCAACAGGAACAATGTGTTTATAGCTATGGAGACATAGATTCTCTCTGGAGCCTGTAGCAAATCTGAATATATGAGTTTTTATTTGTTTGTTTATTTCTCCCTACTCTCATTTTATATATTTGCTACTTACTTGTGCTAACAATGTGCCAAAAACTGTTCTTTCGCATATCTGCATTTAATCTTTACTGCAAATCTATTTGGGGAGCTGGTATATTTTTCCCCTTTAATCAAGGAAGAAGTCAAGGCTTAGACAGTTTAAACAATTTGTACTCTTTCTCAAGGATCCGAATGAAGGAATTAGAATTCAAGCCAAAGTCTATAAGATTTCAAAGTCCTTGCTCATGAACATTCAATGCAGTTCTCCCTCCTGCTTCATGAGAGGAAGACAGAAAACAAAGGGTATCTAAAAAGTTGATAACCTTCGGTGAAAATCACCTTTTATTTAGAAAGCAATGGCTCTATTTCATGGTAAAAACATCAACAGATATAGAGGATTTACCAAATTAGATGATTATAATGGGAAGAATTTTAAAACTAAAATATCTTCCACCAAGTGTTCTGAAATAATTCCAGAAAATGCTAGTATTTATTATTTATATTTTAATTAAAAATATATATAGTTTGGATAGGAGACAAGTATTAATTTAATAATGGGTTGTTTATATGGTACATAACTTTAGTAATAAATAAGGACTATTGTTCTTTGCCTTTATTCAGGGTTGTATTTATTATAGAGTACGAGGCTATTGAACATCAATAAATTCCACAGCCTTGACAAGCAGTAAAGTACAATTCCGAGGAAGCAGTTTTATATGGATAACCGTTCTAATTCATTTATTTCAGCTAGGGTAGAGTCCATACTCTAGGATAGAATTGGAAATATTTGGACCTGCAAATATTAAACAGGTATCAGCAGTCAAATAGAAAAACACCACCAACAACTAGAGCTGGTTTCCTCAGATTTATGAAACATGGAGATTTTTAATTTTCATTTTGGGGATGACTAAGGATTTCATGTTAAAGAGAGTCTTCACTATGTAGCAGGTGATGAATTCCCAAGTCCACAAAAGA
Source organism: Equus quagga (assembly GCF_021613505.1). Taxonomy (NCBI): domain Eukaryota; kingdom Metazoa; phylum Chordata; class Mammalia; order Perissodactyla; family Equidae; genus Equus; species Equus quagga. Next base: position 85,015,875 of record NC_060270.1, read on the forward strand.
ATAAACCCAACTATTATCTTCATGATGAACCTGCCTTCTAACAAATGCAAAATGCCATGTTTCAAGCCAAGTGAAACAGAAAAACCTCTGAGGAAATTTATCTCTATTCATGAGGATAAGGCATGTCATTTCTCTCTTGAAGATCACTTATCTCAAAGGCAATGTTACCACTCTCATTTCCAGGGTAAAAACAAAGAATCTTCAAAGTGTAATTTTGGAATCAAAATAGAAATGCAAAGAAAAAGAAACACTTCTGAGAGAATTGCACGCAACTTTTAGATGATATATTCCTTGCCTCAGACAGCAATATTAGAGAAGGTTTTTCTCTACAGGTAAAAAGCACATTTCATAGTTTATTTTACTAACGTAATTAAAATACTTTACTTTTTTGAGAAGAAATCATCTTAAATAGGATAAATATTAAGGTATTTTGCTTTTATGAATAGTTTCAGAACAGAATTTTTATAGAATCTTTTACTTTATGAACATCCACTTCCACTTTGACAAGGATAGCTGCTCACCTTTTCCTATTTTATATCTTGTTTCTAGGTATCTTTTTTTATAAATCATTCCATTACTTAAAAATATTAGATATCTGTTTTCTATCAATTTTCCCTAACTGCTGAAAAGATACAGACACTAAAGTCACACATTTTAAGGCTATATCCCAATTTTATGGCAAAATCTATTTCAAGATACTGCCCATTATGCCATATGGGCTCATTAAAACTTGTCTTGAGTTAAAATTTTTTTTATTTATTACAAAACATCTCTTTATTCAACAAGTATTTACTTGGATATTTCCTACACGGGGCGTTAGGATATGGAGATTATCGAAGCTTCCCTCCGTCCAACAGTAGTTCAATACAATGAAAAAAGAAAAGAAAATCAGCCCTGATAAGTAATAATAAAGGTATTTGGAGGATAAAGAGGAGTAGTAGCTAACTCCAAAGACAACAGAATGGAAAAGGGAGAAAAAAAGAACAACTTTACTGAGGAGACACCTAACAAATGCTACCTCAGTCAGAAGATCAAAGTAAACATCAACAGTCATAAACATGTTGATAGAATGAATGTACCTTTGGCATGATGTGGTGAAAATGCACTTTCCCTTTGTGGTCTTCCCCCCAATAACTACAGTGTTATCATGAGAAAATCGTCAGACAAATTCCAATACTAGTACATCCTACAAGACGTCTGATCAGTACTCCTCAAAATGTCAAAACTATCAAAGGCTGAAAAACTGGCACAGCCAAGAGGAGTCTAAGGAGATATGACAACTAAATGAAGTGTAGAATCCTGGATGGGATCCTGAAAGAGATAGAGGACATTAGGTAATAACTAAGGAAATCTTAATGAACCACAGACTAATTAATAATGATATATCACTATTTCAATATATGCATGGTATCTATTCCCTGAATTATTCTAAAAAATAAAGTCTTTTCTTAAAAAATAGAAAAGGAGTCTGTAAAGCAGAGTTTTAAGTGGTGAGAAGAGGTCAGATGAAGAAGAGAGATGTAAGGCTTTCTGGTATGAAGAAATATGTCCAGAAAGAAGAAAGGTGTAAATTCACAGCAGAGAGGGAGAATGATTATTCAGAGAAATAACAAGTAGGTTGATATGACGCAAGTTTCATACATAGCAATGTGCATCTGTAATCTTATAGTTTTCTCACTTTCGGCTCAAAAATCTGTTATTTCTCTGGCTTTACCACTCAATAATTATGTGGCTTTGGACAAGTCATTTGCTCTCTCTGAGATCCTGATTCCTGTGATCATCTGTGAAACAGAGGTGATAATGTCTGTCTTGAAGGGCTGTTACACGAATCAATATCTTTTATAGAATACAGCCCAGCTTTTAGATATTTGATGGAGAGCAGTGACTATTTACCATGCATACATTGAAACTGTGCTGCGCAGAAGAATGAAAAGGTACCATAGAAATTACTTTTATAAATTTAAATTATTGACACCAATGATCACCACATGACTCTTTTCTAACATGAAATTTTACTTTTTCTAATTTAGCTGGTATATTCTTTAAATACTCTAGTACCCAAACTCCAGAATATGTTTCATTAAAAGGGGAAAAATATATATAAAAAAAAAGTTTCTTGCCCTGTGACTAATCATTGATCCATGGAAAAAAATACAAAATATGGAAAATTTATATTTATTTATAAGTATGTTAATTTTATTTATGATAGCAAAATTTTAAAGATCAGCATTTATCTTCAATGATAGGGAAATGGTGAAGCAATTATCCATATGGGTGTGTATACACGCATATACATACATGTGTGTATGTAGGTATGTATATATTGAAGTCCTCATTTAAAATATGTGTAGCAATTTAAAAAAATATCCAAGTTAAAATTTAAAGCATGACGTCAAATCGTAGGTACTCTAAAGTTATAATTATATTTAAAAGTGCATAGGAAAAGAGACTAAAAGGGAAAAGACCAAAGAAGATATTAGAAATTATGGGATTAGAGGTGACTTAAAAATTCTTTCATTTTCCAATATTTTGCCTATGTGGTTATATTGCTTTTATGATTTAAAAATTCAATTTCTTAAAATGCAAAATATATGGTAAATAATCACAGAATTCTGATTCCACCATTTAAGAGTTAAGAAAAATTTACTCTGAATGAGTATTAACACAGACATATTCTCCCTTAAGGAAAATCAAAATAAATTTGTTAATCAAACTTATAGTAAAATGTTTTCATTTTGTAATAGAACTTATCAGAAAACATCTTAAATAAATAAGTTGCTATGAAATCTAAAACAAATTTGATTTTCCAAGATGATGATGCATTACAAGAAATACAATTTACAGTGAAATAAGGCTATTTATCTGCGATTAATCATTTTTATTTGTCCTCAGTGAGACAATTTAAATTTTTAAAACTAAATTTCATTTGTTAAATAAATTTGGGCTATAAATAAATTTTTTATGTGCTTGTTATTCATGTAAAAAATACTTTTTTAAAATAAATTGAATTTAAGTGGTTTTCACAGCTTTCTATTAACTTTAGTGATTTTATATTAAAGTATATCTTTAGTAAAGTAATTTTATATTAAAGTATATTTATAGAAAAGTATATTTTTCAAAGTACCCAATATTTCTTATTAGCGTCACATCCACTTTCAAGGATCTTTGTTTAGCATTTCTATATTATGACATTTTGCTAATAAGTTATTTTTTTCCTAGTTTCCCAAATCTTCCAATTTCATAGTTAATGTTTATTATGTTTCTACTGATGATTTTGCCAAGCATCTTGCTTTGGTGATGTTCCCTGAATTATGAATGTAATTCCTTCTCCATCTCATTTCAAACTGATAAGTGTCTAAGATTTTGATCAGTTCTAAAAATGCTCACTTTTTTGTTTGCAGAAGAGATAATTTGTTTTGTTTCATTGTTTTTTATGCCCTATGTCATCAGTTTTCTTTTAAACCACAAGTCGTCTTTGGATTACAGTGAATAACTAAAATTTGGCTTGGGTTTTAACTCATATCACAATTTAGTGAAGGAAAAAAAACCTGTCAATGATCTGAGCTAATTTTATTGGAATCAGTAGCAGTCAATAGGGCAATTGCTTACTGTCTCCTTGGCATCTCTTTAGCACTTGATTCCTTTGATCATTAACTCTCCCTTGATCTGTTGAAGTGAGGCATGAGATCTAGCAGGACAGTGGTAAATTAGCTTTACTTTATCTTTATTGGAAAGCGATTTCTAGATGTCTTTTTCCTGAGCCATCTCCTGTCAAAAGGGAACTGCCAAACAACTACCCTCAACTTTACTATTAGAGAAGGAAAAGAAAAACAAACAATAACAATGGGTCATCTGGCTTCCAACTCCTGCCAAGCTTTATTGTTTTTGTTGCTGACTTCACAATACTTCTTTCAAAGTACAGCTTTCTAGTAGCACCTTAACGAATTATGTTCCTGCACGAGAACTCACTAGCTGAGCCCATATTTTTGGTTAATTTCCACCTTAGACACAAAGGTTAACTCTCATAGTGCACACAGAAATTTTCGCTAAGGAATAACTTTAAGTTTTCAATAAACATAATAAAAATCAAAGATATGGTAGCCATTATTTCGTACTAGGTTCTCCTCATAGTTAAACACCAAAGAGCAGGACCTGGCCTTTAGGAACTCAGCTAAGGTCATAAAAAGTCATGGAATATTTTAAAGATATAAAATTGGATATACGTTGAAGAGACTTTAGTGACAAGCTATCCTAACCCCTCGTTCTAAAATGAAAAAACAGAGGCCAAGAAATGGGAAGTATATCACAGTCATTCTGTAAATTAGTGAAAAACAAGGGCTACACCAAACTGCATTCAATATTTAGACAATATTGGACTGACTTATCCAATAGCTTTCCTAAGAAATCATGCTTCCTCTCTAAAAGCAGTAACAAAATATTTATTGAACACTTTCTATGTGCAAGTCAAAGTGCTTTTAAGTAGTGAAATTTTAGTCTTCACAACAACTGTAAGAGAGAAGAATTTTCACTATCCACATTTTACATATAAATAAATTTAGGCACAGAGAGATTAAGTGACTTACCTAGGTCACACAGATACTTTGTGGTAGAGCTATTATTAAAAAGTCTACCTAACCCATGATCCAACATTCTAAGCTACTGTTCTATAACTACCTGCAGAGTTTAAACTTAGGTATTTAAATCACTAGAATGTTAGCTACTTGATTATAGAGGTTTTATTCTATTTCATTCACTGCTTGCTGTCTACACAATGCCTAGAATAGTCATTATGACAGCTATCGAATATACGATTGTTTATTTAACTGACATGACTATATATGAAATAGCACTAAGTAAGTGCTTTTGAAGTGCTTTATAGTTTGAAGGGAGAATTGGGAACAATTATCTTTTTAAGAAAAAAACATAAAGAGCAACTATCTATTAAGCACAATCTGAAAATAGTCTGTGGTCAACTTTATTGAATCTGATTTTGATTTAGCTAATGCAAGCTGTTAAATATCTGTTCTCATGTCGCTTTCTCAATAAGGCCTTCCTTGAGTCCTGTGTCTGTATTAGTTCGCGACCTTCTTCAGTCTTAAAATACTATACTTTCCTACATGTATTTTATTAATGGCTTTAATTACACGGTGATTTATATGGTTTTATTTTAACATTTATTCCCTCACAAATTTCATAAGGGCAGGAATGATGTCTCCTTTCTTTACTGATTTTCAGCACCTAGCAAAGTGTCTGTCACAGCGTAGTTACTAAATGAATAGCTCTTGAATAAATGAAGGGCCAGAAGTACATGGCTGTAGGCAGCATTTGGAGATGCGCAGTAATGAACTTGGCCTTGTCCAAAGAAAAGTCTCGCCATTGCCTTTGTCTTCTGGGAGGAAATCTATGTCATACCTGATAGGGGAGTCTGTTTAGGGTAGGGGCTGGACACTTCAGAAAGATTTTGAGTAGAGCTTTGGATCTTGTGGTATCAGTTGATCTAGAGATTGAGTTAAATCATGTGGGCAATCAATCAATCAGAACTATGTAATGAAGACCTACTAAAAATTCTGGACACTGAAGCTCAGGTGAGCTTCCCCGGTTGACGATACTCTATTGTCACACATTGATGCGGGGAGCATCAACCCATTGGGGTGGACAACAGAAGCTTCACATGTGGCACCCTCTCAGGCTCTCCCTTATGAGTCTTGTCCTTTGCCTGATTTTAACCTGCCTTTCCCTGTAGTATGTTGTAACTGTGGGTATAACATCTTTCAGTGAGTTCTGTGAGTCCTGTTCACGACTTATCAAAATGGAGGGTAATTCTGGGAACTCCTCAAACATGCAGTTAGTGTTAGAAGTGAGAGTGGTGTTATGAGGATTGTGCCCTCACCCTTGGCAGAGTGGCTAACTCAGGGTAGGAGCCTAAAGGATTCTTGCAGTGCAACAGTCAGAGCAGATACTATTATATCCTTATGGTGTGATATGACCTTCTGAAAATGTGTATTTTAACTCTTGGAAATGTGTATTTAACCTCTCGGGTTTCAATTTCACTATCTGTAATTTTAAAAATAAATCTAGAGTACCTGATAAGGTTATTTTGAAGAATACATATTAAGAAATGATTGATTGTCCTAATTACATGATATCTAGGTATTATATGATAGGAAATACAATAATACTATTTATTTTAAATGTATGACCCTCTCTATGAACTAGTACTTGAAAATTAATGACCATATTCACTTTTACATAGCCTTGTAATTTAGACAGCCCCGTCTATGATCAGGGTAGAATGTCCATTTAGCTATGAATTCAGTCAACTTAAACAGTTGCAGAATCATAGGTCATTGAGGTGTCATCCATCTTCCTCCCTCCTCACAACGATTATATGTAGAATATCTCAGAACAGAATGAAATAAATAAAGAAGAAATAAAATCTTATTTTTAAATAAAACAAGAAATAAAATTCTAAAACTTACCTGAAAAAACTTATTCTATATATAATTAATCAACCTTCGACATCCCTGTGTTACTTAATTACTATAATGAAAATAGTAATAATAATATTTATATGGTTTAATCAGCATGTTTAGTTGGTGGGCCCAAGATTTCAATATTTTTAAAGGCTCATAGATAATTCTAGTGGGCAGCACAATTTTGGAATATGCTCCCCCTACTGAAGGATGCCCAAAGACTGAGAGAATCCCCAGGTCATTTGAGCACATTCACACAAATTTTAACATCTTTTTCCCTTGACTCTCAGTCAATTGAGGTTACATTTTGGGCTGAGGGCCAGATCTGAATATAGGAAAGCACCTCTTGGGAAGCACTCATTGTATGAAATGGGAATATAACTAAGCAAGTTGAAACTAATCAATAGTATTATATGATGCCCGAAAAAAAGATTATTCTACTGGAAGAAAGCCTGAACAAAAATGAGTCAGAGAGTAAGAACATTTCAATGTTTATTATTCTCCATGTGAAAGAGTAGTCTGGGAACCGCTGGTGTAAATGAGAGAGAGATTTTGTGGAGGAGGGTTTTTTACATAGCTTGGAAGAACTATCCTTCGAAATTTCTCCCTTACCTCCCATTCCACATTCACTAGGGTAGCTTTGTTATCACTTATTTGACTTCCCAGGGACTCTAACATTAACCAAGATATGCCAGAGGTACATGAGTATTATGAACACCGGAAATATATATTTTATATGAATTAGAAACTAGTATGTCGATCTCGTAACAAGTTATGGTTAAATAACAGAATCAAATTTATGTTATTATAACCATGAGGACTACATCCAGAGCCATGTTGAAGTCAAGGTACTGTTGTGTCACTCTGTGAAGCCCAGTGTGGGAAACCAGCCCTACCTTCCAAAATATTTCTAGATAACATCTCACTAAGGGCAAACTGATTGAAATCTAATTCTGTTCTACAGTATATAATGAGTGTCTCAATGTGTTTCCAAGTGTATATAATATCTCTATGAGGCATGCTTTATTATTCTCATTTTCCAAATCTAAAGCTGAGACTTACAGAAATTAAATGACTTGCCACCACCAGAAAACAAGCGGCCAATTTGGGTCTGTAATAGCTCACTTCTTGACCAGTGCTGTTGCCCCAAGGGTACATCACTGGTTATTCATCACATCCATACATTGACATGGATGCTTGATCGTTTCAAGATACTTCACACTTTGCAGACGTGAGTAGCCTGCAGCATTTTCACGGACATCCCACAGTTCTCAGTGGCTTAATCATTAGGCCTCTGGAGAAGTAATAAATCAGTAGCCTAGGAGAACAGACCATTTTTGGGAAAAGAATTATTAAAATTCTTACTTGCTAGACGTTTGATATATTTTGGGGGACCAGTCCCCTAGTTTGTATCAATTCTTTTTGTTGAATGTAAAGAGGAAAAAACTAGCTACAAAAATAACAGAAAAAAGCCAAAAAATCATACACACCAACAAAACAAAAATAAGCAGTAGGAAATTTCTAGAAAACCTTCAAAAATGTTGGAAAATACATAAAAGGAGTGAGCAACTCCTAGGAAAATTTAAGTCCAGCATTCTTTTTCACAGGCAGGAGAGAAAATAGCATCTGACAATTACAATTTTGTGATCTTTTTAAATCTCTGGTACTTGAAATATAATAAACACATAGTAATAACAGCAATACAAAGGATTAGACATTTTAACTCAGAAAGAAATTTTATTTATTCATGAATAGAAAGGCATGAGAACTTCAGGTGTGCAAAATCAGTAGGTTACTCCAAATATTTTATTTCTTCACGTCTAACCCAAAAATTCTCCTTGCTCTGAAGATTTTATAATTAATCTCTTCCAGAGTTGTAACTCTCCTGTTCCTAACTGCTCACTTTGATCACAGAATATACACAATTTTTATTAACTATATTGAAATTATGGGAGAGCGTTGTTGTAAGAAAACAGTCTTTTTCCTTTTTAATATCTCATGCTGACCTATGCTATTTGTTGTATTGTCTGCCTACTCTTTTCTTCAAAGCCTTTATAGCTAAACCAAAATCTGTGAAGTTAAATAACTCTACCATACATCAATGTCAAATCTATTTGGATTGACTGCGTTACTTAGATGATCCCTGTTATACACAATTTAAGCACTTCAGATGAAATGGCTTACCAGAAAAACTGCTAGTTTATTAATTAAGAAAAAATAATTGCAATCCATTAACTGAATTTTCACCACACACTGTTAATTGAAGAAGGAGTAGGAAGAGACTGACATACAATAAATGCTGAGAAATAAGTGAATGGTCTTTAGTTCTCTGATAATCAAACTGCCACCAACATATGTTTGCTAAGCACAAGCAAGCTTAAACAAATTTCATATTCATTTCAATACCAAGATGATAATTATAGATCTTTTTTGTGTGTATGTGAGGAAGATTGGCCCTGAGCTAGCATCTGTGCTAAGATTCCTCTATTTTATGTGGGATGCTGCCATAGTGTGGCTTGACAAGTGGTGCCTGGTCCATGCCTGGGATCTGAACCTGCAAAGCTGGGGTGACTGAGGCTGAGCGTATGAACTTAACCACTACGTCACCGGGGTGGGCCCTAGATCTATCTTTTTAAAAGTGAACGACTCAAAATTGGAATTACGTGTTTTTTATAATAGCTATTGACGCATCTTGGAACAAATGAGGTAGAGGACACTTGGCATTTTCGGCTACCTAGAATATATTCCCCATTATTTTAATAATCTTTTTATCTGGTGAAGCCCCCTCCTTTTGGATCATGTACTTTTTGTGTGGCTTCATGACAAGAGGTAGATATCAGGCTTCTTAATATGCCTTGGGTAAAATAAAGTAATATAAATTAGAAAGAGAAAAATGAAAGATTCATGAAAAACACTGATGCCCATGATTGCATGAAAGACACTGGGAAGTTTGAAGTTTGGAAGTAAAGAAAAGGAAACAATATTATAATAAAGTTGTATTACCACTTTCAGGCTTTCTCGGTCTCATTCTTTCATTTTCACATCCTTTGGGATGACAACACAATCTTACTCTCCATTTTCTTTCTTGATAGAAAACATGACATCCATTAAGAAAAATGGGTGAGACCTGCTCATCCTCTTTCTCTCTTTTCTTTTTTTTTGCTAAGGAAGATTAGCCCTGAGCTAACATCTGTGCCAATCTTCCTCTACTTTATTCGTGCATTGCTGCCATAGCATAGCTGACGAGTGGTGTAGGTCTGCACCAGGGCTCTGAACCTGTGAACCTGGGCTGCTGAAGCAAAGCACACCAAACTTAACCACTAGGCCATGGAGCCAGCCCCCTGCTCATCCTCTTTCTGATTCATCGTCTTCTTCTTAAAGTTACTCCAGTTTTTAAACCCTCTATGTTAGCAGTATTTCTATTCCAAGATGCATTTGTCTGCAAATAGGAATTCTGGGCTCTACTCACCTTATTTGTCTATCTTACTAGATAGGCGTATGTGTTTACATATACACAATAAAAGGTGTGGACGAATTTGTCTCTATTGTTATTTCTGCTATCTCTGTAGTATAGAGAGGTACACACATCCTGCTTTTCTTCTTTATCATTTTCTCTAGTCTAAATTAACCTTGAATGATGCCAAACTAAATTCTAGATCTTCAAACAAATTTCTTCAAAGGACCATTATCCTTCGCCGTACGTTTCTTTGTAATTCTTGGAGATTCCTTAGGAGATGGGTGAACTAGATACATTGATGGTCATACCAAAATTACATAAAGTGAGTTGGTTTTTATTTCAAAGTTGAGGTATAGGCTGACTAGTTATCTCGGTAAGTCTTTTTTTCTGAGACGTAATCAATTTACTTATTTTTCACAGTTGTGAAGATTATTGATAATTCTGTTATAAATATTAAATTAAAATGAAATAGCTTTATGTACAAATTTCTACTGTAGATGACAACTATATAGAAGGGTGTTTTTCTTTACGTGTGCACACACATACACACCAGAGTTTAACTGCTAAAATAAAGTAAAATAGATCATACTATTTTTAAAAATATCAATATTCCTGATGAACATAGATGCAAAAATCATAAACAAAATATTAGCAAACCAAATTCAACAATACATTAAAAGGATCATATACCATGATCAAGTAGGATTTATTGTAGGGATGTGAGGATGGCTCAAGGTCCACAAATCAATCAGTGTGATACATCACATAACCACACAAATAATCAGTGTATACATCACATACATCAAATAAACATAAAAAAGTCAAGGATAAAAATCATATGATTATCTCAATAAATGCAGAAAAAGCATGATAGTAGACATACAAAACCTTGAAGACTACACCAAAAAACTGTTAGAACTACTAAACAAACTCAGTAAAGTTGAAGGATACAAAATCAATATGCAAAAATCAGTTGCATTTCTATAAATAAATTATCAGAAGGAGAAATTAAGAAAACAACCCCATTTACATTTGCCTCAAAAATAAGAAAATATCAAAGAATAAATTTAACCAATGAGTGAAAGATCTGTACACTGAAAACTGTAATACATTAATGAAAGAAGTTGAAGATGAGACAAATAAAGAGAAAGATATTCTGTGCTCATGGATAGGAATTAATATTGCTAAAATGTCCATACTACCCAAAGAAATCTACAGATTCAACGTTATCCTTATCAAATTCCAAAAGCATTTTTCACAGAAATAGAACAAACAATCCTAAACTTTGTATGGGACCATGAAAGACCCCAAACAGCAAAAACAATCTTGAGCAAGAAGAACAAAGTTGGAAGCATCATGCTTCCTGATTTCAAATTATATTACAAAGATACAGTAATCAAAACAGTATGGTATTGGCATAAAAACAGATATATACATCAATGAAACAGAATAGAGAGCCTAGAAATAAATCCATGCAGATATGGTCTATTTATGGCAAAGGAGCCAAGAATATACAATGGAGAAAGGACAGTCTCTTCAACAAGTGATGTTGGTAAAACTGGACAGCCATGCAAAAGAATGAAACTGGACCACTATCTTACACCACACACAAAAATTAACTCAAAATGGATTAAAGACTTGAGAGCATAAGACCTGAAAGCATAAAACTCCTAGAAGAAAACATTTGGTAAACTCCTTGATGTGGATCTTTGTGATGATTTTCTTGATCTGACTGCAATATCAAAGGCAATAAAAGAAAAAATAAAGAAACAGAACTACATCAAACTAAAAAGCTTCTGCACAGCAAAAAAAGTCAACAAAATAAAAAGGCAACCTACAGAATTGGAAAAAATATTTGGAAATCATATATCTGATAAGATGTAATACCCAAAATATATAAAGAACTCATACAACTCAATAGCAAAAACCAAACAATCTGATTAAAAGATGGGCAGAAGATCTGAATAGACATTTTTCCAAAGAAGACATACAGATGGTATGTGAAAAGGTGATCAGCATCATTAATCATCAGGGAAATGCAAATCAAAACCACAATGAGATATCACCTCACATCTGTTAGAATAGCTTTTAACCAAAGGACTAGAAATAAGAAGTTTTGTTGAGGATGTGGAGAAAAAGGAACACATGCACTGTTGGTAGGAATGTAAATTGAAGCAGCCACTGTGGAAGACAGTATGGAAGTTCCTCAAAAAATTAAAAATAGCACTACTATATGCTCCAGCACTTCCACTTCTGGGTATTTATCTGAAGGAAATGAAAACACTAACTAGAAAAGATATCTGCATTCCCATGTTCATTGCAGCATTAATTACAATAGCCAAGATATGTAAACATAACTATCCGTCAGTGAAGGAATGGATAAAGAAAACTTGGTATATACACACAATGGAATACTATTCAGCCATAAAAAAGAAGGAAATTCTGACATTTGGGACAACAGGGATAGATCTCAACAGTGTTATGCTAAGTGAAATAAGTCAGACAGAGAAAGACATACTGTATGAGCTCATTTTTATGTGGAATCTAAATAAATAAATAACAAAACTCATAAATAGAATAGATTGGTGGTTGCCAGAGGCAGGGGTGGGGGTTGGGAGAAATGGGTGAAGGTGATTAAAAGATACAAACTTCCAGTTATAAAATAAATAAGTTATGGGTATGTAATATACAGCATGGTGTATACAGTTAATAACACATTATTGTATATTTGAAAGTTGCTAAGAGAATAGATCTTAAAAGTTCTTATCACATAGAAAAAACTTATGACTATGTCTGGTGACGGATGTTAACTAGACATTGTGGTGATTATTTTGCAATATACGCATATATTGAATCATTATATTTTACACCTGAAACTAATATAATGTTACATGTCAATTATTGCTCAAAAAAAAAAAAAATCAGAGGTTTAACTTGCCTGGTTCTTTATGATTAACCAAGATAGAGGCCTTTTCATTTTCCTACAGTAGTAATGATAGATGAATCCCTTACTGGGCTGCTATTCTCCCCCTTGATTACGTAATTCCTTCAAATACAAAGTGTTACACATGTTAGAGTTTTGCCACATGCACACTACCTAGAAATTTTTACTTCCTCACTATTTTATAACAAGAATAGACACTTGAAAGAAAAGTAATTTAAAATGTCTAAGAACATTGAAAGCTTTTGAAGGTGGGAGGAATACAAAATGAAATAGAGACATTTTCAGAATCAGCAAAGAACAATTTGGCTCTATTTTGCTTCTGTTAAAATAGGCAGTGTATATTTGGTTGGGGGAATTTAGGTCAAAACCCAAGAGCCAAAAAACATCCTTCTCTTACCTCTCTTTTACTTTGTCTTAGATTCTGAATATTTTTGGAATGAGAAAACATCAGAACTCAATTAACTTTCAGCTTAAGCACTTGAAGGAAAATTTTCTCTCAGTAAGAGCATTTAGTGGTCACTGGAAGTGGGTGGTTATGTTGGAAGCAGAAGTGTTTATAAAAATAACTGAGAACTGAGCTCTTGGTGAGAATATTTATGCAATTTATTTTCCTGCATTCCTCCTACCTGTGCCTCTTTCCATCACTAAGTAGCCTCAGTGTCTTTCTTATTTTTCAAGTTTCACTTTGTTTCCCTTCAAGTATCTATATTCTTTTTCTGCCATTTTTTTCTCTCAATCTCTCTGCAAGTCTTGATGCATCAGTTCCAAATTAATTCTGTTTTTAATTCTGTTAGGACACGTCTCTATTTATTAGCTTTATCCTTAAAATTTTTCTTGTTGCCTGTTGAGTTAATATTAAGAAAATGTTACCTTTTCTCAACATGTTTATGTTTTCGCTTTTGCTTTAGTTGAAAACAAAAGCTCTTGGACAATGACTATGACCATTCCAATATTCTATATCATGGATTCTAAATAAAAACATACTCTTAAGGACACAGGGCTTTAAAGATCTTTCAGAGGCTACATGATATAGCTCTGTCTTCTAAGATGGAGACTTTTTGTAAGTCTCCTGTCTTTTGAATATGATATCATATTCTTTGTGAAGCTCTCTAGAGGGGTAAATTCTCTCTTACTCATAAGACAACTACACAATTTCATGTGAATAACTCTTTCATATAATTGTAAATAAACTATTTTGCTTAAGATGTGCCATAAAAAAATATTTCTGAGTCCCCTCATGGATGTATAGCTAAAAGAAAAAAATCAAGAGACTTTTTTATTTTTGCTAAGGAAGATTTGCCCTGAACTAACATCTGTTGCCAATCTTACTCTTTTTGCTTGAGGAATATTCACCCTGAGCTAACATCTATGCCAGTCTTCCTCTATTTTGTATGTGGGTCACCACCACAGCATGGCCACTGCTAAGTGGTGTAAGTCTGTGCCTGGGAATTTAACCCAGGACACCAAAGCGCAGCACACCCAAAATAACCACTAAGCCAGGAGCCAACCCCCAAGACTTTTTTCTAATGCAAAGCCACTAAATTGTGATTTAACAGGGTTCTAAAAAGTGATCTATAACATATCTTCAGGAAATTTGAACCTCTCCCTAATAGCCTAATAAATGTGACATGTTCTGGAAGTAAAAAAAAAATATACAGTCAGTCAATCAATAGATGGAGGAGTAGGAAAAAGAGGAAGAGGAGGAAGTGGTAGATGGGCAGAAGAAGGAGAAGACGAAAGAAAAAAACAGGGGTAAAAAATGGTTGTTAGCTATCTTCTCATGATATCCCAAAAAACATGTAGAAACTCTTGTGGTATCAGCACAAAGATCTCTGGACTCAAAATCAATGGAACAGAGATTTAGTTGTATCTCTGTCAATTGTTTGATGGGAGAGGAAATCTTTTTGAACTTTGAACTATACAAATGTGAAAATGAACATAAAAGAGACTACCACTCAGGATTGTTATAAGAGTTAAAGAACTATTATATATCATAAATGTATTTTTATATAAAAACTGTCCTTATTACATACAAATTCCTGTAAATCCAATTCCCTGAGCCTTTTTCTAATTATTTCATCCAAAAGGAAATGGTCTAATGAATTGAGAGAAGGTTCTATGACCTTGATGGTCATTCACATTTGATCTGAGACTAAGTTCCTTGGCCTGATACTTACCCTGCAGAGGCCCTTTCCGCCTTTTAATTTCCCCTGGGATTACCAAGTATTGCAAAACTCAGAAGAAACCTCTCCAAAATACAGAAAATCCTCCAGCCGCTGTCTCTGCCTTCCTTTCACATCTTTACATTAATATCTGGCTATTGTATTTTTTTCATTTGTGACCAAGATGTTAAATAAAAAAATGACACTCTACCATGGGACTCAATGGTAAGAAATTTTAAATTTCATTGTATCACTGTTGTTCCATTCAAGGGAATTTGGACAAGAGACCAGATTCTGACAGGAGAATCATCTCCCAGTAATTTAACAAAGGCTTTATTCTATTTGAATGCAATGGGGAGCTAATGATTTTGACAAGAATATTCTCCTGTCTTGGATAGCCTTATAAGATTCTTTTCCTTTTAAAGTCAAGCTCTTTTGATTACAGATGTCATGTCTCCCACAATACTATTATAAGTTTGTCTTTTCAAATGAAAAATGAAGTTTGAGGGCTTGATTGCCCTGTCATTTAACAGCATTATTACCACGAGAAACTTTTTCTCCCACTAGTCAGGCTGAAACAAGAAAGCAATAAATTTTCCAATTCAGAGTTATTAATATTCTTCTCAGTTTCATCATGTCGCTTTGAAAGAGAGAAGCACCTTTGAAGAAATATTGTATAAATAAAATCATTTAAAAATATAGCACCCAGAAAAATAAAGAGCCAAGGGCAAAAAGCAGAAAAGGGGACTACCTCTTAGAAACAGTGATTGTGTTGTACAAATATCTTTCCAGTCCCCCAGAGTCTAGGAAAAAAGTACCACACGTATTTCAAAAGATATCTGGGCATAGAAGAGGTATATGTGTATAGAGGAAAAGCAGGAAATGAGCATCTGGGAAAAAATAATATATCCTTAGTAAGCAGGGTACGCCACACTGTTCATTTGCAATTCATCATAGTCCTAGGAAAACAGAGTTCACAGAAAGTACTGGGCAGTGTGGTTTTAGGAAATGGCAGTGTTTGTGTTTGGCCAAGTGACATAATGTCAAGTTTTATTAAGCTTTAATCTATAAAGGTGGTTCCATAAAAGGGAATTGTAGAGATCATGAAGAGATGTCAAATGTGGAGCCTCAGAAGCCTTGCTGTCTGCACTGGGCAGGGACTCAGCAGGGACATAGTAAGTATTCAATCAATACCTCCTGTTTGGATATGACTGAATGATGTTGCCACACAAAGCACTGAGATATTGTATTTCTAGATCATTTCCTACTCTCTAGACTTAATAAGTCTTCCTTTATCACATAGATTTTGACTTTTTATTTGTGTCTCTGTATTAGTCAGCTGGGGCTGTGTAGGGGAGGAAGGCATTTCCTCTACCCACTCTGGGTCCTTCTGGCCAGACAATGAATTAAATTCACATGAGACAGAATAACAGGAGAAAATTAAACAAAGCTTTATAACATGTGTACATGGGAGAGACCCAGAAAAACTGAGTAGCTCGCCAAAATGGAGGAAGCTCTCACCTTAAATACCATCCTCAGCTAAAGACAAAGGAGGATGTTGGGGTTGGGGGGAGTCAGTTACAGGAGATCACCAGAAAAGCACAGTAAAGAAGAATAAGATTATTAAGCATATTTAAGTCCTTGCTTTCTGCATTGATAAGAGTTTCTAGAGTAAATGTAAATGTCTCTTACAAAGGGTAACTTCTGCTTTTCAGAGTTTCTCTCACGTCTGCAGTTTTTAAAAGTAACCAGCCCAAAATAATCCTCATGCCAAAGAGACATATCTTGGGGTGGCCAATTCCAGTGCCCCACAGCTGTCTTAACAAAGTACCGCAGACTGGGCGGCTTAAACAGCAGAAATGTATTTCCTTACAGTTCTGGAGGCTAAAAGGCCAAGATCAAGGTGCTAGAGGGTTTATTTCTCTTAAGGCCTCTCTTCTTGGCTTTCATTTGGCTGCTTTCTCACCATGTCCTCACATGGTCTTTCCTCTGTGAATGCACATCCCTGGTATCTTTTCCTCTTCTTATAAGGACACTAGTCATATTGGAATAGAGCCTCATCTTTATGACCTCATTTAGCCTTAGTTACCTCTTTCAAGGCCCTATCTCCAAGTATAGCACATTGGGGCTTAGGGCTTCAACACATTAATGAAAGTGGGGGTGATGGGGTGGGGGGAGCACACAATTTAGTCCCCAACAGTCTCCTTTGAAGATGATCTTCAAAACAGAATAGTACGCTAGAAAGAGGATCTACTTGGGTGTCAAACAGAACACAGCGTGAATTCTAGGTGGCCTTTTATTACTCCAGCTTGAACTTAGACAAAACAACTTAAATCATTTTCTGTAAAAATGGGGATATTAGTAATTACGTAGCAGGTTTGTTGTGAAGACTTAGGAAGATCAAATATGAAAATAACCTAACGTAGTACTTAGTAGCTGACAGTTGTAAAAATTTCTCTCTGATGTTTATCTTTTAGGTGGTCAGGTCTCAGTATACCCTGAAGGCCCAGGGTGCCATTCTTTGTGGAATGTATCTTGAACTGCTAAAAATTAACATTTTAATTAATCTGAGCAATTTTGCACTATAGATACCCTAGGCTATCAAAAACCACTAATAGTTGACTTCTGGTATTTCCAAGGCTAAATCTGGATTTTCTAAATAGGATTTATCTTAAATCAGCTGGATTCATCCGCTCCATTTATCTGGCAGACATTAATTAGATCAGCTATACGTGAGGCACTGTAGTAGGAATTATATTAATACAAACATTCCTAAATTATATTGTCTGTTCACAATCAAGTTAGAAAAATGTACTATGAATACAAACATGCACAAAGCAATAAGAAATTATAAAGGTTAGAGATAAAACATGGTTTATTAGAATAGCATGAAGAAGGATCACTTTTATATACATGATTTTGGGATAAAGAGTTTTCATACAGAGATCAAATTTAAAATGACTCTAGTATGGGCAATTTTTAAAAACAGAAAGTGGTAGAAAGAGGCCAATAAAGGAAGGAAGAATTCATTGAAACTTTTTCCCACTTTCAATCTATAACAGAAACCTTT